>NC_140966.1:17811577-17824077 GCF_056783735.1 Eptatretus burgeri
CATACCAATTCAACAGTGGCAAATATCTGCAACCTTAGCCTCTTGGTAGTCCTGCTGATAGGCACAGTCCCAGTGACGTGCCGCTTCTCAACTTACACAAACAATATTATTTCCTGTTTCTCTTGCTGTTATGGAACATTAATTGCAACATTCATAGCAACTACACCATTCCCTATGTCATCGGAGGCTCAGGTTGTGTGATACAGAGATCAGTAACAAAGGCAAATGGATACATTTCCAAAGCGGTCCATGATAACTGCCATTACGTTACGAACATCCTGTTCGTTGTTTACACTTGCTGATAACTTACTTTATGGATTGCTTTCCAAATTAATTCTCGCTATAAGCTGTCTGGAAATTTTTCAGTACGGAATTTCATGCACAGCGGTAGCACTTAAATGCGACTCGCTATTTTCTGCTGAAATCTGTAATCCCATCATGTTTCGACCTTGTGTCCTTTACAGTGGTTTGCCACAGATCAAGATCTAATAAATAACGTTGAGACGAATCTGGTGATCAAATGTTTGCCAGAAATAAATTAGCCGGACACATATGGTGCAGTTAGTGAAAGCAGAAGCATTTCTGCCAAGTGCGGGTACACTGAGATTATATTGCTGAGATGTGCAGTTCGGGATAGCATGGTAAGGCTGTTAAATTTCAGGAAGGTAAACTTTGAAGGCATGAGAAAAGTGTTCGGTGCTCTAGAATGGGAAAAGATAACGAATGGGTGGGCAGTCTGCATTAGAGAAATGGGCAACCTTCAAGGAACAAATGTGCAGGGTACGGAGTAGGTATATTTCAATGAGATGTAAAGGGAGAGGCAGAAAGATACCAGGGTGGGTGACCAGGGAGGTAAGCAGTGTTATTTTAAGGATAAACAGAAGGCATTCATTTTGTAAAAAAAAGAAAACGAAGAGAGTCCGACTCACATCAGCATATAGGAGGAAACAGAGACGAGTTAACAAAATAACACTGCTCGCCAAAATAAGATGAAAAGGACCTCAATAAATATTAAACACAACAGCATAACAGCAAGACATTCTTTAAGTCTATAAGAGGGTAAAGAACAGGTTAGGAGATGTCTGGGCCCCTTGAGAAACAGCACAGAGAGTGGATGGTGATGAAAGTGAGATGGCAGGCTTAAAAAATTAAGTTATTTTACTCAATGTTCAGACAAAAACAGTCAGGAGAATTGCCAATGAAAGAGGGTATCTACTTGTATCAAGGAGGCGAGGAAGGGCTTTTGGAGAAGCATGTTGGAGTGGTGGAAGTGAAGTAGCTCGGAAATCTAAGAGTAGATAAGGCTCCGGCACCAGATTAATATGCATCAGAGGGTACTGAGGGAGGTGGCGATGCAGGTAAGCGAGATGTTAGCGGATATTTTTAATAGCTCCCTGGAGTCAGGACAGGTACCGGAGGATTGCAGAGTGGCAAATGTAACACCATTATTATGGTTCCCGGAGGGAGGTATTAAGTGTTTAGTCTTGGTGTCCATCCTGTCCTGCTTTGTGGAAAAAAAATAAAATATTTGTTTTCATTATAAGGCAGAATTCCAAGTGCGACCTAGTTGGCTGATATTACGAGTTACCTATACTGGGAACCATCAGCGATCGCAGCCCTCCGGTATAAAAAAAGGATCAAGAAAGGAATTGGGGAACTTCAGACTTGTCCGTTTAAATTGAGTTGGAGGGAAGATGATGGAGGTGTCAATTAAGGAATGGATAGGGAACCACTTAAATAATTATAAACTAATTAAAGGTAGTCATGATGGATTTTCCAAAGGGAGATCATGTTTAGCAAAGTTATTGGAGTTCTCTGAAGCAGTTTCTGACTTGGTAGATGAGTGAAGTGCAGTGGAAGTAGTTTATCAATAATTTTAAAAAGCTACTGATAAGGTAACACATTGAAGGCTGTTGGCTCAGCTGAGGGCTTTGTGTATTGGTTGGTAGCGGATCCAACTCGATTGCAAACTAGTTTAGTGATAGGAAACAAAGAGAACCTGTGACTAGAATGATATCCAACTGGGAGGAAGTAAGTAAGTACCCCAGGGATTAGTTCTTGGGCCATTACATCAATGATTTATACAGTGGGGTGAAGATAGTACAATAGGCTGGGTGTTTCCGAAGGCCAAGGGAGATTGTGAAGATAGATGAGATGCAGTACATATTCATCTAAAGAAGGGGAACAGTGGATACGATTTTCATCACAACATCGATTCAGGAAATATTGATGGAAGGAAGGAAGAAGCTGCACTGGACATTCATAGATCTGGAGAAGGCACATGATGAGGATTCCAAGAGAAGTGGTGTAGTGGTGTTTGAAGAAGGAATCATCAAATGCCAGAGAAGATTGCTGGGAACGTGATCGAAATGTATGCTGGAGCCAACGCTATGGTCAGGACAATGAATAGGGACACTCCATATTTTAGTACACTTGGAGGTTTGTCGACACCAGGTTTCTGTACCAAATCCCATCCTATTTGTAATGGTGATGGACATGCTGAGTGACAACAGAGATAGAAAACTGTGGGAGCTCCTGGTCGCAGACGATTTTGTCATTACAGAAAGGATTAGAGAGACAGGATTGCAGTGGTTTGAACAATGATGAGGAAAAAGGATGAAGAATGAGAAGAAAAAAAATCAAGAATGTATGGAATGAGCCAATTAGAGGGAAAAATGTCAAGAGGATGACAAAGATTAAGGTGGAAGGAGGTCATGGAAAGATATTTGAAGAGCATGGGATTGAGAGAGGAAGATGCGGAGGACAAGGGGGATGGAAAAGGCGGATCTGAGTGGCTGATCCCGAAATGTTGGGATGAAGGAGGAGGGGGATAAGGAGGAGAAATTAAGAGGCCATTTGAATTTGCAGATGACACCAAGCTTGGTGGTGAGGAAGAAAGCAGAGAGGGATGATCGGGGTTGTTTGGGGGGGAAGGGGGGTCAGATCCAGGGAAGTTAAGATATTGTCATAGATTGAGCAAAATATTGACAGATAGAGTGGAACACAGGTAAATGTAAGGTGCCAGGGTTATGCAAGAATCATCAAAATAGGGATCAACTAACACAATCGGGCAGTCTTGGAGCATGTGACACAGGAAGATTTGGGGATGGTAATAGGTGTGCAAGGGGGGGGAGGATGGGGGGGATTATACAGGATTAAGGAAGAAATATTTTGCACTCCGTGTCATAGTAAATGCATGGAATTGCCCCTCTGGAAAGGTAGTGGCAGAAGAAATAGTAGATAGTTCTTAAATTGAGTGAGATAGATATCTAGAAGTAGTAGGCATTGGGGTAGTTGTATGGTGGCGTGACTGTGCAGGCCGGATGGCCCAAATGGCAAAGGGCGTCCTCCTGCATTGAAGTGCCCTGTAGATCCTTGTAATAAAATTATCTTCCCAAGTTCTGAAAAGTCTGCACCCACTGTTGCACTGTTCATTTATTTTTCAATTGAAGCTCGTGGAAGAGCGAGGCAAAAGAAGGGAAAAGAGCAATGTTCCAACAAGTGGAGCAGCAGGGAAAAGAGAAGGGGGTGAACGAAGAGGAAAATAGAAAGGTGAGGGAATCAGAAACAAACACAAACAAGGCCAAGGGAATGTGGCCAGGCCAACGATACAAACTCAGTGCAAAAACACAGGCGAAGGCACAACGAGATGGGCAACTGCATTACACCAAGTTAAAAATAAAAAATGAACAACAAATGTTAAACAAGACGTTTCTGGAACAGGTATCCTCAGCTTTAAAAGACAGCAAGCCCAGAGCAGACAAATTGACGTCTCCCCACGAAGGAAACGTCTTGAACAGAATTGCAGCGTTCTTCCAGTGACGCTGCCTCATTCGAAATAATTATTTCGTTTTTAGTTGACTATGATTTTTAAAAATCCTTCACCTGTAATCTACCCATTTCCCCATACATTAACGCATGTGCCAATGTGATTTGCCATGTTGACCTTCCATAACTGCTGAACAGAAGTTTGGCTAAGTGCATCGGTTTAATTTTCGGAATTGGAGAAACTTTACACAATCAGTTTGCAGTACTGTTACTTGACAAAATCCTTCCAATCATATGAAGTTATGATTGATGAAAAGACTCGAGAATAAAAGGGATGGCTTTTGAATGTCATCATTATGTACACATTTGAATTGACAGTCATTTTTTTTTATCCCAGTGTCATCTCGACAACATTGTACTCCGGGGTAATTCATTTAATTTTAGGAACAAAATAAGATTTCCTGCAGTTGCAAACCTTTGAATGAATTCCAGACGTCGGTGTCAATTGTATTCTTGGCAGTCGGCCATCACGATACTACTGCATTGTACGAGTACCAATTAGAGTCTTGACTTGCTCTTGTTCAAACATGTACCTCGACGGGACAAAATCTTTTCCAACCGCAGGCATTCCGTTCCCGAGATTGTAAACTTTGCAGGTCTATATATAGTGTACTTCAAATATCTTACTTGGAGGAAGTCAAACAAATACCAATGTTCTGTTCACAGACGTGACACGACGTTCTTCAGTAAACCACGCCGTGATATTGATATTCCGAATTAGGTGATATAAATTAGAAATAATATTGTAAGATTTAAACAATCTAAATGACGAACAATCTAACAATCTAAACAAACTAACAATCTAACAATCTAACAAACAATCTAAACAATCTAAACAATCTAACAATCTAAACAATATAAACAATCTAACAATCGAAACGGCGGATAAATGACGAACAGACTTGTTATGCACTCGTTTGCTTTGCTCGTCTTGGTCCAAAAGGAACTTCTTTTTTCGTTTTATATTTTTGTTATTATTATTATTAGTTTTTTTTTACTCTTGATAGATAAAGCTGCCCAATACGTGTTGTACCCTTTCCACTCATCTCCTTTTGTAAGGAATAAATACAAGTTCTCATTACAAGCAATAATAGGACACCTTAGTGGTTGGATTATTTGACTGTAGTCAAAGTTTTTCCATACATCGAACCTTCTTTGTTCATATGCAGCACAAGGCTGCAGGGGTAGTAGCATTGGCTGTGATGCTGATGCAGTACCCTCTGCTGGTTAGGGTAGGAATTTGGAATTTGTTCATGGTGACGGCGATAGCTCGCCTACTCTTCGCGAAGGACACTGTGGGATCTTTAACGCCCAACAATGAATGCTGGCAGACGGGACGTCCAGGTTGACGTCTATCCAAGGCATAGCACACACAATAATGAATCACCCTGCTTACCGTATAATAGACCCTACCATAACCCCGCCATGTACTTTTTTAAAATACCGAGAAGAGAAGGCATGAACCTTCACATTGATACCAAAGTTGAGACCACTAACTCAGAACCACAACATTCATTTTTGGACTTCACAAGTATGCACCTTCAATGGGAAGGGAGAAAAACTTTTTAAAGACAAATGCACCAGGAACTAGACAAGGTGTGTGTGTGTGTGTGTGTGTGTGTGTGTGTGTGTGTGTGTGTGTGTGTGTGTGTGTGTGTGTGTGTGTGTGTGTGTGTGTGTGTGTGTGTGTGTGTGTGTGTGTGTGTGTGTGTGTGTGTGTCTTTTGTCAGCAGCTATCTCCACCCATGGGTGGGTTTCGGGAGATGATATGAAAACCTACCAAATCTCAAAGTATCAAGTCTCAGTGTGTGTGTGTGTGTGTGTGTGTGTGTGTGTGTGTGTGTGTGTGTGTGTGTGTGTGTGTGTGTGTGTGCGTGCGCACCTGCGAGTTTTTCCCTGCTGTCACGTGGCACAACAGTGTCAGGTAAAAACAAAGGAAGGAAACCAAACATTTTCATTAATCTGAGCAATGCAAAAAGCATTTTGCTTCACAACTGACTTGCAGCAGAAGCCAATGTCAATCTATCGGCAATCCTTTGCCTGAAGGCTGGCTGTAATACACAAAATCTGTGCAGATGATTGTATGTCAAAGGAATCCTTCAATGTTCAAACATTCAAGTGATGAGCAACTTTTTATCATATTCCTTTTTTCTGCAAACACAAACATCTTCTAAGATTGTAATTGCTTTGAAGCACTAAATGTGGCTACTTAAGCAATGCAAAAGGTGCTGAGTATGCAAGAGAGAAGTAAAATGCCATATTCATGTTGAGTACAATGGGTTACAAACTAGAGAAGCTCCATGAAAATTCTCAACCAATGCATGGATGCTCCACTTTTGCAGCAGCATCAAAAATAAATAAATAAATTTTTAAAAGCATTTGATGGCATCCCACATTTGGGGATAATAAATTGCATGCACGTGTACAGGATCAACCCCCAAATAATCAAACTGATTGAGAAAGCAATGAAGCAATGGAATACAATGTTGATATAACAGCAATGGGAAGGAAAGATCAAAACACCAGGAGTGAAGATATGACACAGGTTAATCCAGGGTTTCACCTCTCATGTTTTGCCTGGCCCTGGTCCTGGACCCACTGAGCAACCTCATTAATGAGCAAGGACATGGATACACCCAAACATCAAGTAAGACAATGTCCAAAGAATCAGGAAAGGTGACATCTCCTGAATATGGATGATCTAAAACTCTTTACACCAAATGACGAAAAATTGGCCGAACTACTAAAATTAGTGAAACAGTACTCGAAGGACATTGAAATGGAATTTGAACTCGATAGGTGTGCCAAGTGCACATTCAGATCAGGTAGACCAGCAAAAATGGACATTCATTAAAATCAACCAAGTAACAATACAGAAACTAGAAAACTAAGCACCATTCAAATATCTCGGAGTAGAAGAGGGGCAGCATGTATATCACAAACAAATGCACAATACAATTACAAAATAATACCTGCATAGAACGAGGCTGATCCTGCAAACATATCTCTCACCAAAAAACAAAACCAAAGCTAAAAACAAATTTATAGTTCCAGTATTCCAATGTAGTTGCGGAATAATAAACTGGCCACAATCAGAAATCAAGTGAGACACCAAAAACGAGGAAATTCATGATCCACAAAATGTTCTACAAAAATCAGTGCATTCTGAGAATGTATCTGCCAAGATAGGAAAGAGGTGGTGGCCTGATGGGAGCTCAACCAAATGCACATGACCACTGTAGAATTGGCTGAGTATGCAAAAAGTTCAACAGAGGACCGAATCAAATTTGGACACAAATTTCTCCAAATCATCTCAAAAAAAAAAACTTCCAAGAAAAGGTGTGAATAAAAGATGCTCCACATGGAATTGAAACAGCAATGAATACAACCCGAATGATTGCAAAGACAACAAAGGGAAAGTATAAAACAAAATAGCAACAAATATACATCGAGAATTGGGAGAATGACAAAAGGGCAGTGAGATTAAAAAATATCTGGACGCAATGTTGACAAACAAAAAAAGTTCATTATAGTGGCTAAATGGAGGTCGTTTCAACTGGGATGGAGACGAAGTGATAATTAATAAATGCACAAGACCAAGAACATTAGACAAATGGTTTTCATAAGATGGCAGAATTGAGTAAACCAGACAAGTGGAGGTTCTGCAAGGTATAAATAGAAAGCACCATCACCTTCACTTGGGATATAAAAAAACTCATGTCAGAACAACTGTACACACAAAGGCACAATAACATGTGCAGAGTAATCCACAAGCACACAGAAGAAAAAAAACTTCAATATCTCAGTCTCAAACAAATCAAGAAAGCACGAACCAAAAGCAATCATTGAAAATAAGGACATTGGGCTCACATATGACCTGACAATCCCAAAAAGTGTGAACAAGGAAAACAATGCATTACAACTGGACATAGAACTCAAATGAAAAAAGGAAAAGATGGCATTGGTAATAGAGGTGACCGCAACCAGTGACTTCGGTCTAAACAACGTGGAAATTTGGAAAATGAACTCAAGTATCAGGATCTGAAAAATAAAGTCACGGGAACAAAGAAGCTGAAGAATGCCAACATTGTGCCAGTGATAGTTGTACAAATGGGAGTGATAAAGAAGAACCTCATTGACATCTTCAAAACGATGCCAGGGAATATTACAACAAATGAACTACAATTGGAGCCAGCTGGGGCACAGTGACGATCCTGAATTAAGAACCCTTGGAACAAGAATATGAGAAAAACAAAACTTCACAACTTAGTCCCTGAAATGTGATCCTTCACCGAAATGGAGGGGGATATTTTGAGTCCTGAGAGGACTCCGTTCTACCTTCTGAAACCCGTAAATGGAGATTACAACAAAAGGGAAGAAGATGGAGGATGGATTGTAGCAGCAAAATCCTCCGAAGATAAGGAGTTGAAGAATTTAAGGCTAAGACAGTGCTGTCACGGAATAGTGCCGAGTTAGGAAGGGTTAGCCGGGGTAATAAGGATTGTGGGGAGGTGGGGTGAAATTATGAGAGAAAAAGTGGGCTAGAACAGCATCTGTAAAGTAATTCCACATGTAAAAGAAGTGGGGGACAATGGAGTTGAGGTGTGCAGTCAGCCTGAATAAAGGAAGTTTAAGCAGGAAGGGGATACTGGAAGAATGCAAACATTCTGGAGTTGTTGGGGTGGGGGGGGGAGTTGGAGAGCTAAGAAAGCAGATGGAGTTAAACATAGTGAAAACAGAGAGGCCAAAGACCTGCCTGCATTATGAGAGAAGCAGACCTTGTGCTTTAGCCTCGCCATGGGAGATTTCAATGATGGTGAAATCTTTCGATTCCACAATTCAGGAGGGGCATGTGGTTCAGGGGAGCATCACTCACCTGGAAACAGATAGGTAAGTTGTTTTCGCAATACTTGTGGAGTGACAGCGTAAGACCATGACATTTTTCAGGATTGGACATGTTCCATTTGTCAGATAAACATGAAATCACCAAGATCAGCAGAGTATGTTACAGCTGCTGTCCAACTAACAGTGGGCTGTTGTACACTAGAACACTGCAGTGTGAAGTCATTTGCAAAAAGAAGAGATGGTTTTTCAGAACATCCGGGAAGTCGTTCCTGTCGATGAGGTACAAGACTGGGACCAAGACACTGCTATTATGCAGCCCAGCCTCCACTGAGAGGGGAGAAGAGATGGTTCCGTTGATAGCAATGCTTGACAGCTTAAGTGGAGGAAGTCAGATGCCAGTGTCAGAGAGCTTTCACAAGCAAGGCAAGATGGCAGACTATTGTATGCCTGAGATATATCCAGGAAAATGGTCCTGACATCTTGTTTAATATTGTGACGTTCACGGGACTTGAACAGTCCCGCCAACGTAGAATGAGCCGAAACGATGGAGGCGGTTTATTTGTTTATAACCCAAACATGGCGGTTCTAATCGCTCTACCGCAAACGGGACGAGGAAGGTGGCACGAGTCACTTTTCACTGAGTTGATGATGTTTATTTGTTTTTATTATTAACCAGAAATAACAAGACTCGGCAAGAAAAGGGATCCGGGGCAATTCGACGGGATGGTGTGGGATCGGGCGTGGGGAAAAACACAGACAATTCCAATGAATATACAGATCTCAAACCCTCAAAGAGGCCAAGTACACACACACACACACACACACACACACACACACACACACACACACACACACACACACACACACACACACACACACACACACACACACACACACACACACACACACACACACACACACACACCGTAGCTATTTCTGGTGGTCAGGCTGGACCGTGGTGTGGACGCAACTGTCCCTGGATTGGCGTCGGACGAGCTGGCCTTGCTCTCGTCAGGGGGGCAGGAGAAACCGTGCTGCTGTCGACCTCCTGGTCCTGGCCCAAGTCCGCTCACAGCCACCAGGGAACCAGTTCTGGCGCCAAGTTGCGAGCAGGAGAGGGAGGCAGGTCCGCCCGCCGTTCGACCCCGTACTCCGAGTCAGCAGAACCCCAGAGCCAACCAAGGTGAGGCACGAGGCTCAGCAAGGCTCCAAGACACGATGAAAAAAACAGGATCGAATCCGCGCAACAACAAGCACGCTCTCCGCACAACAGCCTCCACACCAAAAAAAACACGATCTTTTTGTCCCGATCTTCTTCCTCTTCTTCTTTTCGATCCCGAACAGAACCTTTTTATCCTCCCGTCCTCGTCACTTCCAATCGAGCCGTTTTATTGGCCCACCGCCGTCGCCTTCCGCCAATCGTGATCACGGGGCGGAGCCATCCGCAGCACTGTCCTGTGACGTCACGGCCAGTCTCCAGAGAATACCAAAAAGGGGTTTACGCAGACACACTTACCCTATCCCGTGTCCCTATCTAATTACGTGACAATTATTATTTCCCCCTTGAAGAAATGAACATTTACTAGACAACTTATCACCACTGAATTGCTACTTATTACATCGAGATCCTGGTAAACTCGAACAGCATGGCATACCTAATTAAACATCCTAATTACCCTTTGAATGCATACCCCCCCCCTCAAACGTAACAATATTTAGGGCTTCCAAGCATTCATGAGAAAGCAGCAACATCATGTCCAGAGATGAGTGAACTTAAGTGCAATGCCATGGCTGGTTGTTGCAAAACTGGCATCCAGCCAATTAGCAGGGTGGTAGTTTAAATTACGAGAGAGGTGGAATAGAGAGTTGGGATGAGTGGGTTACAAGATGGTCCATGTGAGAGGAAATAGAGGTACACAAATAGTCATCACATCAAAATAAATTAGACAGTTGATCAGAATTATATACATCCATGGGTATTGTGGAGGAATTAGAGAGGAGGGTCAGGAGAATGGACAATTAAGAATGGAGTTCCTGACGTAAGACAGCAACACCACTTCTGGAATGGGGAAGGGGCATGTCAAAAGAAAAGAGACTAGCCAGCGAGAGACAAACAGGGAATAGCCAGTGAGAGACAAACAGGGAATAGCCAGCGAGTGTTTGTGACTGTGGGGCTTGCCTTGGGGGCTGCAGGGCACATGGTGAGGGTTGCGGGGACAGTGGAGGCAGCAAGGCATGTGGAGGAAATGGCAGGGGAGTCCAAATCAGAGAGGTTTCACAGTTGTGAATCAGCATTCACCACATACCTGGTTTCTGTTGTGGATCCTAATTCTGTCGAACAAATACTTGTGACCAGATGTAAAAGAAGTGTGATTGAAAGTCAGAAAGAAAGCAGTGCTGTAAGATCAGGATGATGGGATATGGTGAACAGGACTGTCTATTAACCAAAATTGGGAGAGAATATGCAAATAGACTGTGTGTAGAAGTTAGGGCATGAGGCATTTACAAAGGTAAAATGTAATTTAAAAGCTTTGAACAAACAAAAGGAAGAGGTATTGAGAAAGAAAAGATTAAAGATTGAGCGAAAGAAGGAGTAAGAAGTTGAATTTGGTTTTTTTTCCATATAAATTATTTCCGCTTTTGAAAAGATTTGAGAAGAGAAAGAGAGCATAAGAGAAGAAAAGCATGAGAATAGGAAACCCAGGAGGGAAGAGAATATGTGTCATGATAATAGGAAACAAGCACAGTGTCTTCTGAGGCCGAGACAAACACAATCTCAAATTTGACACGACAAACAAGTACGGTAAAGATAAGACACGGGAGAGGGTTCATAATAACGAACAACACAGGGAATAAGTGACAAAAGAGAGACATTATAGATGTATTTTGCAATTCTTAGATGTTCAAGTGATCTTCACGAGGCAAGAACACGACGTCTACACTTATTCGTGATATTGAATTGAAATGTGTTCATTAATTTGGGAACCTTTGTTATCATAACTTGACAACAAAACTCGATAAAAGGAGTGTACCTAATGATGGAGATCGCCAGTACACTTTTGTGTGGGGATGTTTTTGGGGGGGTTTTTTGTATACATTATTGAGGCTCGTACAAGAGCTTACACACAACATATTACAAGGGGAGCAGGAGACAAGAGGGGTGAGAGAGGGAAGCACAAACAGTGGGGAACAGAGACATTAAGAGATCTGTGGAAGGGAGAGGGATGGGGTGGGGAACACTGGGTAAACAAGATGGATACTACAGGAACTTTCAGGAAGGAAAACAGGGAATTTGAAGGATGTCGATTTGGAGTGGATTCACAGGGGTAGAAAAATTTAAGATTTTGGATGGGGGAAGATAGGAGATGGTGCTAAACAGCTGTTTTGAAGAACTGGAGGGAGGAGTTGGATTGAAGTGCGTGTGGGAGTTTGTTCCAGAGGTGGGAAAAAAGAGGAATGAAAGAGTGAATGCAGGCAGTTATTGTTGATTTTGGAAGTTTCACCAGAAGGGGGATTTTGACGGACCTTGAGTGCCCTGAGGAAATATAGGGTGGACAGATCACAGCCAGGAGAGGGGGGAGGGGAGAGCAAGGCTGAAGAGGAGACAAAAGAAGTCAAAAAGACTACCGACCTGCCTCCCGTGAGAGTGTGAGAGACCCAAAGACTCAGCTTCATCGCGGGAGATACCAATGATCCTAAAAACCACAAAATCGAAGCCGAAAAGCCAGATAAAATATACACATACAATATATATATATATATATATATATATATATATATATATATATATATATATATATATATATATATATACACACATACAATAT
>NC_140966.1:17829077-17831577 GCF_056783735.1 Eptatretus burgeri
AAAGGACGCAAATGGGAATGTGCTGACGAGTGAGGAGAGTGTGTTGAGAAGGTGGATGGAGTACTTTGAGGAGCTGATGAATGAAGAAAATGAGAGAGAGAGAAGGTTGGAAGAGGTGGAGTAGAACAGTAAGGATGAAGTGAGGACTGCTATGAAGAGGATGAAGAGTGGAAAGGCCGTTGGCCCAGATGATATACCAGTGGAGGCATGGAAGTGTTTCGGAGAGATGGCAGTGGGGTTTTTTATCAGATTGTTTAATAAAATCTTGGAAAGTGAGAGGATGCCGGAGGCGTGGACATTAAGTGTACGGGTTCCGATTTTCAAGAACAAGGGTGATGTGCAGAGCTGTGTTCATTACAGAGGGATAAAGTTGTTAAGCCACACCATGAAGGTGTGGGAAAGAGTAGTGGAAGCTCGGTTGAGAGGAGAGGTGATGATTTGTGAGCAGCAATATGGGTTTATGCCAGGAAAGAGCACCACTGATGCGATGTTTGCTTTGAGAATGTTCATGGAGAAGTATAGGGAAGGCCAGAAGGAGTTACATTGTGTGTTTGTGAATTTAGAGAAAGCTTATGATAGGGTTCCAAGAGAGGAGTTGTGGCATTGTATGCAGAAGTCGGGAGTGGTAGAGAAGTATGTGAGGATGGTGCAGGATATGTATGAGGACAGTGTGACAGCGGTGAGGTGTGCGGTAGGAATGACGGACCGGTTTAAGGTAAAAGTGGGATTGCACCAAGGATCGACTCTGAGCCCTTTCCTGTTTGCAATGGTGATGGACAGGTTGACGGACGAGATCAGACTGGAGTCTCCATGGACTATGATGTTCGCAGATGACATCATGATCTGTAGGGAGAGTAGGGAGCAGGCTGAGGAGAGCCTCGAGAGGTGGAGGTACGCACTGGAGAGAAGGGGAATGATAGTCAGTCGGAGTAAGATGGAGTACATGTGCGTAAATGAGAGGGAGGGTGGTTGTATGGTGCGGTTGCAAGGAGTTGAGGTGGGGAAGGTGGATGGGTTTAAATACTTGGGATCAACTGTCCAAAGTAACGGAGAGTGCGGTGGAGAAGTGAAAAAGAGAGTGCAGGCAGGATGGAGTGGGTGGAGAAGTGTTGCAGGAGTGATTTGTGACAGAAGGGTCGCTGCAAGAGTGAAGGGGAAAGTATACAAGAAGGTAGTGAGACCAGCTATGTTGTATGGTTTGGAGGCGGTGGCGCTGACAAAAAGACAGGAAGCGGAGCTGGAGGTGGCAGAGTTAAAGATGCTGCGATTCTCATTGGGAGTGACGAGGATGGACAGGATAAGGAATGAGTATATTAGAGGGACACCGCAGGTAGGACGGTTTGGAGACAAAGTGAGAGGGGCGAGATTGAGATGGTTTGGACATGTGCACAGGAGGGAAGCGGAGTATATCGGGAGAAGGATGCTGAGGATGGAGCCGCCAGGTAGGAGGAGAAGAGGAAGGCCAAAGAAGAGGTTCATGGATACGGTGAGGGCGGACATGCGGGTGGTTGGAGTATCAATGGAAGATGTGGAGGATAGAGCGAAATGGAGACGGATGACCGCTGTGGTGACCCCTCACGGGAGCAGCCGAAAGAAGAAGAAGATATATATATATATATATATATATATATATATATATATATATATATATATATATATATATATATATATATATATATATATATATATATATATATATATATATATATATATGGACACAAAATCAGTGTCTTCCAAAATTTTAAAATTGCATAAAAACTGTGTAAACATCTCAAACATTTCAGTTGGGATCGGTCGTTCCACATCGAGCTGCCATACCAAACGGTGAAAGACAGTGTCAGAATACTCTCTATCACTGCCCGATAGAACTTGATCAACACAGGATGGCCGACACCAAAATTTTTCAACAGAAGAATTGTTGCTGAGCCTGTTTCACAAAGTGGTTGGTGTTTATCTCACACTTAAGGCCATTGGAAATATGTATCCCTAAAAATTTAAAAGTGTCAATCTCAACTTCAGCATCGTGAATAACCAAGGGTTGAATGGGAGTTTTGTTTTTTCTGCAAGTCAATAATTTCCTTTGTTTTCACGACCTTTAGTTCAAGATTATTTAGAGAACACCATTTGATATTTATTGATTGATAATAAGTTGTTTTAAACACTAATTGGTAATTATTTCATGCTGTAAAAATTTATCCCACCTTTGTGATCTTCAAAATAAAATGTATATTTCTTGTTATTTTTAAGACATGGATATTTTTTTTTTTTACACAAATCCGTGCTTTTTCTTCCAAAATTAAAATATTGCAAAATAAATGTGGAAACATCTGAAATTTGTACAGGCATTAAAGTAATTTATTTTCAACATTTAATGAAAAGTACATCAGCTGGCAGAGGGGGCTCAGAGGTCAGATGCTTGCATTTTCGCCATCAAGTCTGCAATTGATTCACATCCAGAAAGTAACTATCCAACCTGGTGCTTCACAGGCAGTGCACATTG
>NC_140966.1:17834077-17861577 GCF_056783735.1 Eptatretus burgeri
AGCGGCTTGGGATCCAAGAGGTCCTGAGTTCAAGCCCGTTGGGCCACTGAATTAATACACCAGGGGGTTGACTCAGCCTGTCATCCTTCCGAGGTCGGCGAAATGAGTACCAGTATACTGGGCCGGTGTATACCCCGGTTAAAATAGGTGTACCATGTCCCTGTCGGAAGAGGCGACCAGGGTTGTGTCAGGAAGGGCATCCGGCGTAAAATATGTGCCAAATCACTATGCGGATCATACAGATGATCCGCTGCGGCGATCCCTAACGGGAGCAGCCGAAAGAAGAAGAAGAAGAAGAAGAAGAAGAAGAAGAAGAAGAATATATATATATATATATATATATATATATATATATATATATATATATATATATATATATATATATATATATATATATATATATATATATCTATATATCGAGACGTTCACCTCATAGTGAGTGGAGTTGCGCATTACCATGTGACAGCATCACATAATCAATTCCATATTCCTGAATAATATTCAATGACGTGTTCTCTTTGTTTAAACACTTTCATTTCCTTTATATAACTGGCTATCTTGTGCAGCATGTGGCTGCTGGTTGCATCATTTTCTGGGGGTGTGACTGCCGCTGATGCAGTACTTTTCTGCGGGTGTGACCCCATTACCAGTACACTGGAACTCATTTCACCAACCTCGGAAGGATGACAGGCTGAGTCAACCCCACCTGGTGTTAATTCAATGGTGATAAAAAACAAGGGCTCGAACTCGAGACCCTAAGATCTTAAAGCAATCACTTTCATGGTTAAGCCAACACGAGGCATATTTCCTTTCTGATTGCATGTGACAACGGTGATGTAACATATGCGCATGCTCTTAATTTTACCTTCACTCATGGACACAGGTGGACATAGCTCAGGACAAAACAGAACACACATGAACTGCATTTATAGTTGAAAAGGCCCAGATCTGCAATTCATTCATCCCAATAACTATGTCACACTCCCTTCCAGAAAAGGTGAGCTTCTAAATTTCAAAAGTAGGTGTATCTTCTGTGTTTTCTTCTTTTTAATTGCTTTTTTACAAGTCCTTCATTGTCCTGTGTCATGCATCTTCAATGTGGAAAGATAAAACATAAATCCCATTCATGTGAATTTTTTATGCCAAGAGTAATCACACTTCAGAGAAGTGTCTGTTTATGTGTTTCTTTGTGTGCTTCTCTGCACTCTTAAACCACTGGCTGGAATGAGTTGAAAACTGCTTCTGGTGAAACTGGGGGTCTGCACATGAAGGTTTAACGAGGTATAAAAAAGTTCATGGTCCCAGGGGTGGGGAGGGGTGAGGTGGGAAAGCGGATATTCTCTCTATATGTAAATTTGTACGGCCTCGTAACGGTCCCGATTGGTGAGGGGTGGAGTGCCATTACAGTTCATACTAAAATATGCCATTTCTGGGAGAACTAACGAATCCGTAAGGACAGGTTTATCGTTCGTCCTATTAACTCGAGACTGATCAGTCTTCTTTCCAACCTAAGTCCTCTTAACTCGAGACTGATCAGCCTTCTTTCCAACCTAGGTAGAGTTTGTAGTCCTTTTCTCGTTCTTGACCTCAAGTTCTCTCTTCTCCAACTCTTTGATCTCACATTGCACAGGGTGTTTCAAAAGTCCAAAATCGTAGGAATTTCTATTTGAGAAACGGATTTTGGGGTGGATAGGACACCGAGGACTGATGGAATGACCCCCAGCGTAGTCTAGATTTAATGCCACTTGTATTTTTTTATTTGGGGACGCAAAATCAGTGTTTTATACAACGAGACCATGTCTCATTGAAGATCAAAAGAATGAAATCAGAAACAAATGTGCATGGCTAAATTTGATTTGTCAATGTTTACAAACTTTCAAAGAAACTTCAAGACAATAATTAATTTGGGTATGCATGGCAGTGGCTCCAATTTGAGCAATTATTATAATGCTCATAGAATTGCAATATAAATATCCGTATGATTCCAGACTTTTGAAATGCCCTGTACAATGAAAAATAGCAGTCTTGGTAAAGACTCGTGATGGACTGTGTTGGCACGGAGAAGGCTATGGATATTCCCAAATAGAAGTTGATAAAGTGCAAGTTTACCGCCATGGGAAACAAGATGAGGCTGATGTTTTGTGCCTTACCCTTCATTGGAGTTGTTTGAATGCATTGGCCTTCACCAGAGTTCCAGAAGCGGCTGACCAGCCAATAAACCATTGAGGTTTAAAATGGCCTCTGTGTTGGTCATGACCAGAATATTTCATAGTACTCAGCCGTTGACTGTTCTCAAACTTAATGTACAAAAAGACATCTGTAGGCTCGTGCTGTGGAAGCTGGATTCCCACGAGGTGATGGTGCTGTTGCATTCGAACTTACCATCATGGAGACAGTGGTGACAAAAGCCCAAATGTTCATTGCTATATATCACAGCAGGAAGCAGAGATCTCTCCTGCCTTTGTCTTCCTATTTTGCCTTTCACCATCAACGTTACACATATTGATCCTGCCTCACACCTTGATCAGCTTATCGCCATGGAAACCAAGGCCTGCAAGATCATACAAATCTCCCGCATTGTTAGCCACAGAGCCAGAAATATCAAATCATCTCAACTCTTGTGAGAGCTAGTACAGCTAATGGATCAGGATGCAACAGGACAAAAGGAACAGTAGAGGGAGTGGGGAAACACCAACAGCAGAGTTGAAAACCATGATAAATGGCTCCTTGGATAAACAATGGGTGTGGAGAGGAATGGGAGGCAGGAGAGGATGCATGGGGTGGACAACATGGAAAGAGAAGGAAACTCCTGACAAATTCCACATGCAAAATCTCACACACTCTCACATTAAAAGGTCTCTTATCTACTTTCTTCACAATCCTCTCAAATAGGTTCAGTCATTCAAACTCCTGATCAAATCTCACCATCAGACATGATCTTTCTCGGGCAAACCATATTTCAAAGTTGGCCTCCAAAGCCAGTCGCCGACTGAGCATCCTGTCGTACAAAGACCTTCCTTGGCACTAGTGAACTCACATCCACCAACAATGCTTTCATCCACAGCTTGATGGAATACTGCTCTCTCCTCTGGGCTGGTGCCTCTCCCTTCGACCGTGCTCATCTCGACTCAATGGAAACCAAGGCCTTCAAGATTATTGAAATCTCCCACGATGAAGCTGAGTCTATGGGACGATCAGTTTGCCATCGCAGACAGGTCGGTGGTCTCTCTATCTTCTTCCACCTCCTTTCTGGTCTTGTACCCTCTGCCCTCTCTGTGCTTCGTCTCCCCCCAGGTATCTGCAGGATGCACACAGTCCACCAGCAACCCCCTTCTCATGAAACTCGAAATTCAGAATCACTGCTCACTTCAATTCCTTTATTCCTCTTTTTTTCCTGCGTGTGGAACCAACTTCCACACTCTCTTCAATCTCATTCTTCCCTCGCGGTCTTCAACGCAGTTTATCATTCTCTCAGATCATCCCTTTACAGAAACAACAATCTTTTCTACTGCTGTTATACCCCCCACCCCAACCCTCCACCCGCCCCTCCCAACTTTCTTTCCAGTTTTTCTTTCCTGAGAGTCTGCTTCTGTATTAATGTTATCCACCCCCTGCATTACAAAATATTTTTGTGGATCCGGGGTTACGAGGCTCGCCACAAAGTGAAGCACTCGGGTCCCTTCAAAACGCCCGGTCCTCAGGTCGCCAGGCACAGACACTCTGCACGCTGGCGGTTTGCAAAGTAACCACAAACCCTGATTGGTAATGCCAATCCTAGCAGGGTTACACTACTTCGCGTAATACCTTACCTGTGGACAGTCGCACCAAAGAGGGGGGGGGGGTGGAAATCACGTGCCCTCAATGCATACTCTAATTATTCACCGGATCAAGTGCAGCCAAGTGGAGCTGCGAGTATGCACTGGCTAATAAGAGCAAATTACATGCGGCAGAACTTCCCGTATAATCTGCTTGCGGACCACGCTGGACCAATGGAGGAAAAGACAGGACGAGCTGGGTACATTTATGACACAACCAATGTATTATAACAAATGAAGCAAAAGGGCATTTTTTTTTTTTTTTTTTTTGTATACCTTGGTCGAGGCTCGTATGAGAGCTAACACACAACTCACAGCAAGGAGGCATGAGACAAGAGGGGCGGGAGTGGAAGGGACAAAACATTGGGGAACAGACACAGGTGAACTGTGGAAGGGAGAGGGATGGGGATGGGAAGGGGAACATGGCGAGGGGAAGATGGACGTTAAAGGGACTTTCAGGAAGGAAAGCAGGAGAATTGAAGGAAGTGGGCTTGGGTGGATTATCGGGGGTAGAAAAGATCGAGGATTTGGATGGGGGAAGATAAGAGGTGGTGGTGAACAGCTGTTTTGAAAGCCTGGAGGGAAGAATGGGAAAGAATAGAGTGAGGAAGTTTATTCCAAAGGCGGGAAAAAAGAGGAATGAAAGAGTGAAGATGAGCAGTGATTCGTGATTTTGGTAGTTTTACCAGAAGGGGGTTGTTGGCGGACCTTGAGCGCCCTGTGGAAATGTGGTTGGGACAAATCACAGAGAGAGCAGGGGGGCAAGGCTGGAGAGGAGTCGGTAGAAGACAGAAAGACCACCGACCAACCTGCGGTGATTGAGTGAGAGGCCCAAAGACTCAGCTTCATTGCGGGAGATGCCAATGATCTTAAAAGCCCTGGTTTCGACAGCGTGAAGTCGAGAAAGGTGGGAGGCAGGAGCACCAGCCCAGAGGGGAGAGCAGTACTCCATCAGGCTACGGACAAAAGCTTTGTAAGTGGTCAGGAGCTCAAGAGGGCAGAGGAAGGACTTTGCACGACGGAGGATTCCCAGTCGGCGACTGGCTTTTGAGGCAAGGTTGGAAATGTGACTTTCCCAGGAAAGGTCATGGCAGATAGTGAGACCCAGAAGCTTGAAAGAAAAGACTTCTTCCAGAGGATTGTTGAGAAAGTGGATGGGGGTGTTGTAAACGGTCCTTTCGAAGAGACATAGTGAGAGTGTGAGATTTGTCTGGATTGAAAGACATGTTCCACGTGTTGGACCAGTTTGTGATTTTATCCAGATCTGCAGTGAGCGAAGAAGCTGCTGCTTGCCGGTCTGAGGGATGACAGATGGTACGGCAGAGGGTGGAGTCATCGGCAAAGAGAAATAGAGGATTTTCCAGAGAGTCCGAGAGATCATTGATGAAAACCAGAAAAAGAACAGGGCCCAGAACGCTACCTTGAGGAACTCCAGCCTGCACAGGAAGAGGGGATGAAAGAACTCCATTTAGGGCCACACGTTGACTGCGACAGGAGAGGAAGTCTGCGAGCCATGAGTGGAGATGGCCTTGAATACCATGGGAAGAGAGTTTGGTGAGTAGGGCAGGGTGCCAGACTGTGTCAAAAGCACGTGATATGTCCAGGGATACGGCTCGGATTTCCTGTCTGGCATTGAGGACCTCCATCCATTGATGGGAGAGCAGTAGCAGCATATCTAGGGTAGAGTGACCTGGTCTGAAACCAAATTGATGATTGGAAATCAAGCCATTGGAGAAGAGGAAGGATTTCATGTCTGAAGCGATGATGGATTCCATAACCTTGCTGATGATTGGGAGAAGGCTGATTGGTCTATAGTTACAGGGATCTGTTTTTGCACCTTTTTATGCAGGGCAGTGATGTTAGCAGATTTCCAAGCAGATGGCAGATGACCTTGGGAAAATGAGAGGGTGAATAGAACAGAGAGAGGGTGAGCAAGAGCAGAAGAGCAGGCTTTGAGGACACGTGGGCTGATGCCGTCTGGACCGGTTGCAGAATCTGACTCGAGGTTTGAAAGCAAGCTCTCCACCTTGTCAGGAGAAAAGGATACAGAGTCCAGGGACAGTTGGGTGCGACTGGGTAAAGTGGGTAGAGATAGTGATGGGTTTGGGACACAAGATTTAGCTGCAAACACCGAGTTTAGACATTCAGCTTTATCACGTGTGGAATCAGCAGTGCGGCCATTTGAGGTAAGGGAGGGGATGGAGGGGGAACATACACCAGAAACAGATTTGATTAAACGCCACCAGGATTTTGAGGAGGGAGAGAGGTTTGAGAGTTCAGACTTGAGATGAGAAAGATGTTGTTTTCTGGCTCTCCTGAGGGTAGCTACACACTTGTTCCGAGCTTTGTGGAAAGAACTGAGATTGCCCTCAGTTGGGTTTGCTTTCCATGAGGCAAAGGCAAGTTGTTTCAGGACAACTGCCTCGCCACAAGCTTCAGTAAACCAAGGGCGGGAGGAAGGGTAAGACAACTGAACACGAGAGGGGATAAATCTGTGCATGAGGGAGAGCAAGTTTCTTTGAAAGAATTCCCAGGATGAGTTGATGTTTGAGAAAGTAGTGATAGGAGACCAGTCTGTAAGTTTGATGGCTGCTCGGAGACCCTGCCAGTCGGCTTGAGTGAAATGCCAGACTCGACGGCGGTGAGGTGGTTCTCTGATAACAGCCAGAGAGATGTCCACTTTAACAAGGACGTGGTCAGAAGAACCAATTGGAGCGAAGGAAGAGCAGCAGATATTGTCAGGGAAATTTGTCAAAATCAGATCCAGAAGAGATGGAGTACCATTGGTTGAGATCCGGGTCGGGAAGTTGACCGATTGAGTCAGTCCCAATGAGTCACAGAAAGCTTTTGCTGATGTCCCATGGCAGGTGAGAGAGGTACCCACACCTAGCCAACTGGCGTGATGACAATTGAAGTCGCCACATAAGAGGAAGAGAGAGTTTGGATGAGAAGATAGAAGATGGTCCATGTTTTCGGAGAGTGAGGTGTAGATGGAGTCATCACTGTTCGGTGGACGGTACAGTACACATATAAACATGAGGCGGGAGTGGAGGGGAAGCCGAAGCCAGAGGTATTCCTGGGGGTGTGGGGGAGTGAGAGCAGTGCAGGGAGAGTGAGGAATAGAGTCTTTGATGAAGAGAGCAACACCTCCACCAGGACGAGGCTCAGGTCTATCATACCGTAAGAGGGAGTAACCAGGGAGAGATACTTGGGAGTCAGACACGTCTTGGGAGAGGAAAGTTTCTGTTAGGCAGATAATGTCTGGTTTGTCAGTGGCAACCTGCATGGAAAGATCTGAAAGGTTTGAGCGAAGGCCCCGGATATTTGAGGTCCACACTTTTAATGAAGAGGTAGGGGAGGAGGCTTTGGGTGCAGGAGGTGGAGGGGGGGGGGGAGGGTAGGGCGAGGGGCGAGGGGGGGAGGTAAGCTGGGAGAGAGGGGGGACAAGAGACAAGGAAGATGGCAGTTGAGTATTTGAGGAGGTGGAGTGAAGAGATGGAGGTGAGAGGGCAGTGGAGGGAGGCAGGTTGGTGGATGAGAGGGGGGCAACTTAGAGAAGGAAGAGTGAGGGGGATGAAAGGTGGGAGAAAGGTGAGGGGGAATTTTTGAAAGAGGTGAGAGGGAGGCTTGGAGGGAGAAGAGTGGGATGGTTGCTTTGAGAGTGAGAGTGAGGGGTGAGGGGGTGAGTTGGCACTGAAGTTGGAAAAAAGAATGGTTGATGGAAAGCGAGCATCCATGGCAAACTGTGGTTTTTAAAAGTTTTAGGTCAGAGATGCGATTTAACACAATTCTTGATGGATGCAATGAAGGCGAATTCAGAGCATGGAGAGAAGAAGCGCTGTAATAGTTGGATTTTTTAGGCAAGGAATGAAGGAGAGGTCGAAATGAGAGCAGTCTGTTAAAATAGCAGAAGAGTGGTGCATTGTGAAACAGTAAAGAGTACCACATGTGTGAGAGAGGAAGATGAAGCATTATAAGATCGTTTTTGTTGTTAATATTAATGTATGAGAGAGTTCAACAGATTAGGTCATGGAAATGTAAAAAAAAAAAAAGAAATCGAGGAAGACGAGGAGGAAGTTAAGAGGAAGAAGAAGTAGCAGAATCGGGAGAAGGTGAGCGTGTTGTTGTTGTTGTTGTTGTTGGGTATATTTTTTTTTATTTTTTTTATTTTTTTTTTGAGATAAGAAAGAGATTAGTTGGGAGAATGGGGGATGTTTGGAAAGTGGGGAGGATGAAAATTGAAGGTAATGGGGAGGATAGAAATTGAAGGTAATGGGGAGAAAAAACAAACAAACAAAAAAAAACGATCGAACACCAAGTGGAACCGGTAGGCCTCAAGCCTAGGACTAGGCCTCAAACACCAGGTAAGAACGTCGACATAAATACTCACAAAATAGCACGATTTTTGAAACAAAACCGAACTAGGAACACACATTAACATGTAGGTGAGAAAATTAAACAGTTAAAACGGGACAAATAACAACCGGAACTTAACTTTGAGAATGTCAGCAGGGAGCCCCGAAGGAGACCTCTTGCCGCTCAAAACCGGAACCGGAAGTCAATATCAAACATTTACGCATGCAAACATTTACGAAGACACAATAAAGGACACAGTGCAGACATACACTGATATAAAGTACTTCCACAATCTTAACTTTACACTATACAAAACAGGCACCATCAGGCACCAAAGAAAGTTCGATAGCAAGAGAGAAGATAGCCTACTTATGAAGTGTAAGAAAGTCTAAGTGTAACTGCTAATTGTCTGATAATTGATCGGTCTGGCGCTTGGTTCACTCGCACACCCAGCACTCTGCTCTGCCTGCTCCATTCCCCCAGATCCATCCGCCTGTTCAACTCCGTCTTTAGCCCCGTACCGCCGACCAAGCCAAAAGTCTCTCTCTCTTCAACAACCCAGAACTCAGAACTCCTAAAACCCCTTCACAGGGTATTTCAGACATCTGGTGAGGGAGGAGCCTAAAGTCAAATCAGGATGGTCAGTCGGTGTTCCCAAGCACCCCCATTGGTGCACTGATTCTTTCCCAAGTATTAGCCCTGCCCCTGCAAGTAACTGACGCTGAAAATGGCCTCATTCGTTTCTGAACTCTGGCATTAACATGGGGTGCGGGCTTCTGGGGGTGCTTTCTGGCCATGAACGTGCGCTGGACACCAAATTGGGGCCAAAACTGAGCGGAGCACTTCGGCTATCCAGGCGATGTTGAATGGATGCTAGTGCATACTTTCACTTTGAGCGACTTGTCAGAACATTCCAAACACAAGCATCTATAATGGAAGGTAGTGTCCATGGTTGCCGATATCGTCAAAGGACAGTGTGGGTGTCCATGGTGGTGACTGTGGTTGCGGTGTTCGTAGCGGTTGTGGTGAGGTGGGTGAAGCATTGTAGTGTTATGGTGAGGTAAGTGAGCTTGAAGGGATGTGGGGATTTTTATAAGGGCATTGTGATGGTTATAGGAATGGCGTAGTGTTGTGGTTCAAGTACGGAAAAGATCTGAGGTGATGGTCAGTTCAGGAATGGCGTGAAGTTTGAATGAGGTTTTGGCGGCATATGCTAATGAGCTGTCTTGTTACTATGCAGACATGCATGCATGAAGAGAAGATCATGTGTGGAGCAAAGTAAATAAAATAGATAAAGGATAGAAATAAAGACTTGCCTAAAGGCCCTCAATGCATTTTGTCCCATGAACCCACGAGACATGAGGGAAGGGCAATCTAAAACGAATACTTATGAAATAACTCTCCCGGGACCACTCTATGTTGTACGCCATAGTCTAGGAGGAATGCCGGCTTCACAGAACTTCAACAATATGTTTGTGATTCAATTTCAGCCCATTCCAGCAGTGTTTTGAAGAGTCGTCAAGTTAAATTAAATATGGCTCCCCAGCATAGCTTGCTGTTGCTGATTCACATATTGGCTCCCTCCTATGCCCCCTCCCATCCTCCTTCCCCCCTCGCCCACCCTGAGGCTTTGGAGTCCATTTCACTTGAAATGGTGGGCTGAAACTTAGTCTTGTTCTATGTCAGCACGAGCAGCTTTGGTGGTATTCTAATCATGGTCTTGCACCTCCTGCTATTTTGTCCTTGTATCTGCAACAATAAATGTCAGAGTGTGTGTGTGTGTGTGTGTGTGTGTGTGTGTGTGTGTGTGTGTGTGTGTGTGTGTGTGTGTGTGTGTGTGTGTGTGTGTGTGTGTGTGTGTGTGTGTGTGTGTGTGTGTGTGTGTGTGTGTGTGTGTGTGTGTGTGTGTGGGCGCGCGCGCGCGCGCCCATGGTGTGCGGCAGCGCAGTGTGGAAAGCTCAGAATGCTGTTTGGGTCATGGGGAGCTGCAGCAGAAATGGAGTGAGCTGCTTGTCGTCACATGTCTTGCATGCTGGAGAGGACTTGCCTACTGGGTCTGGGCACCTCATACGCGGCTGCACATCTCATCGCATAGCCACTCCACTGTGCATCTTCCCAAACCTTTCCCCCTCCCCCCCCCACCTCTCCATTCTTGAGTATATTTGGACTGGCACAGCCCTGTTGGGTTGTGTGAGGTGAGGGAGAAAATAATTGACCCGACTTATTTTGTCCATTGTTTTCTTTTCTTTACTTTTCTTTTTTTCTCAAGTTCTCATGTTTTCATCTTCTTCCCTGATTGAATGATGGCCATGTCTCTTGTGTAAATAACATTGTATGAGAAAGAATATGTATTACAGTTAAATCTGCTCATTTGTGTCTTTTGCTTTCTTGCCGGCAAGTACTCACCTTTAAATGATTGCTAGTGTGTGGAAATAACAAGCAATACTTATTTATTTACACAATCTGTCTCGGTTGTCCTTTCCTTCACTGGTGTGACATGGTGTACAAGTATAGTTAGACGGGAAGTTGTACCCCACCTAATTTGTTGTTCCACTCGGCAGATCACCAGGTGCGGTGCCGAGGGTGTGGCCTCTAGTTAGGTTGCTGTGCCAAGAGAAAGGGTTCGTGCAAACATCAAAGTGTAACCCTGTTCGATTGGTAGTCTAAGTCAAGTGGCTACAGCTGTGTAAGAACTACAGCCTGTTGGACCAGAGAGTTATCGGGACCGGGTATCGGGACGAGAAACTCGAGTGCTTCCCCTGTGGCGATCCCTGAACCCCGGGCCGCAATAATATGTTCAATTATATTGCTCTTTCTGTTCAACATTTTGCAGCTTGATGAATGAAATGTCCATCTCCAAATTGTGGTAGTCCAATAGATTGCGTGCAACACCGGCTACCTTTGTGTTAGGAGGGAGGGAAAAGGAGGGGGGAGTCAGGAAGGAGGGAGATGAGGTGGGAGGAGGAAGGGGAAGGGGTGGAAGGAGGAAGGAACGAAGGAAGGGGTGGAGGTGCAAGGATACATGGGAAGGAGTGAGGTGGAAAGTGGGAGGGAAAGGGTGGAGGTGGGAGGAGGGAGAGGTATGGAGTTTGGAGGAGGGAGAGTGGAAGTTGGGAGGGGGGTGGGAAGAGGAAGGGGGTGGGGTGGAGGTGGGAGGAGGTAGTGGTGGGGTGGGAGCCTGGAGGGATGGGTGAGGTGGTAGTATGGAGGGATGGGCAAGGTGGGAGTCTGGAGGGATGGGCGAGGTGGGAGTCTGGAAGGATGGGTGAGGTGGGAGTCTGGAGGGATGGGCGAGGTGGGAGTCTGGAGCGATGGGCGAGGTGGGAGTCTTGAGGGAGGGGCAAGGTGAGAGTCTGGAGGGATGGGCGAGGTGGGAGTCTTGAAGGATGGGCGAGGTGGGAGTCTGGAGGGATGGGCGAGGTGGGAGTCTTGAGGGATGGGCGAGGTGGGAGTCTGGAGGGATGGGCGAGGTGGGAGTCTGGAGGGATGGGCGAGGTGGGAGTCTGGAGGGATGGGCGAGGTGGGAGTCTGGAGGGATGAGCGAGGTGGGAGTCTGGAGGGATGAGCGAGGTGGGAGTCTGGAGGGATGGGTGAGGGCTTTAAATGGTGAGAATGGACTGGTAAAAATGAAGAGACAATCAGCCCAAGAGCTAAATCTGAACCAACTCTGCCAATGTAAAATTTGACAATGACTTGAGAACGTTTAAATTTTTATCAACAGACCATTACCAAACTTATGTTTCATCGCCTGACTAAGCTCTGCTATCGCTTAAATGTTTAAATAGACCAAAGGGGAATAAGTTTTAACAATCATCAAATGGACAGACACCTTTTATCCACACTGGGTAAGCCGGGCTAGCATAATGGCTTTACGTCTCACGAACCTGCGAAACAGGTTCAAATGTTACGAGCAACAATAAATTTTACAATGCATCTTTGCACCAATCTGTTTCATGAATTATACATACATTACACTCCATGATCCCAAGATATGAAAGTAAAGATTTATCAGGTTAAAGGGCAAATTAATTTGGGGTTCCAAAAGCAAACCAACCAGGGTAAGAAGCAAGGAAAAAATTAGAGCGCTCGGTTTTGTACTGAAACTCTCATTTCAAAACACAAACAGCCTGGGATTGAACCCCAGACTCCAACCCCTGACCCCTCCCCAATTTATATTCTCCCTCAATTTCCCCACCGACATGCTCGTTGTACATAACTAGAGAGACACTTAAGGTAAATCGTCGATACGAATCACAGGTGACCATTCTCCGGCAATCAACGCACTCCCGTGATGTTCACAGGCGAAAGAAATGTCCATTGCCATTGCAAGTCGACGACACCTTCCGGGTTAATGTCAAACTCCCGCGTTTAAATGTTAGCATCCAACATTTGCTTTGGTTGAGAAGTTGACAACTCAATTATATAAATTCACTCAACCTGAGGCAAGAAGCATCAAATGCGAAGACATCCCTTGTGGACATTGTGTGGATCGTGGAGGAAATGTCAACAAAATCCGATGGCCGATTTTGCTTTCTTCGGCAACGGACAATTTTGTAGCAATATTCCGGTGAAAACGAGTTATATGCAGGGAAATTCCAAGAAACGTACACTCAAATGAATATGAAGAAACTCAGGCAAAATCACAGTGAAATCAAAGGAAAAAAACCCCCAAAAAACCTGGGATTCACACAAACAAATTACCTCCGCATATTGCAGGCTTATGAGTGACAAAGGAAAACAAGATTGAGAGAAGGTGTACAATCAGAAGGTTTATGTACATACCAGCGAGCAAGAAGGTGATGAGACAAGTTTCCTTGGGAAGGAAAAGCTTAAGCCGAGAACCACTGAACACGTGCTCGACGACAGCCTCACTTCGCCCAGCTCGTTGCAGGAAAGGAAAGAATTGCTTTGCTTTCTGTACATCCTGCAACATTAGGGTAGGATAAGGAGTGAGGTTTGGAAAGGGAAAGAGAAAAAGAGAATCGATGAGTTGGAAAAGGCATTGTGAGGGAGCTTCATGTAAGTTCCACAATGAAGACATGGGTGAAAGTAAACTGAATCGTGTGGGTAACTGTCATTTTAAATCCTTCCACGGCTCATATTTTGGGAACAAAATGTACTTTGTGGAATATTGAATGAGATTGTCATTTTTAAGTCACTGCAGCACACACTGTTGATCAATAACACCTTTTTGAATTTTTGACAAATCGAGCACAGGGTCAAAGGACAATTGGAATCAATGATTGCAACGGCAGGCTTGTTAACGTGATTGTGAGCACACCTTTGGGCAGATTAATCCTCAATTCCATTGGTATGTTTAGGCTTGCTGATACCGAGGGAAGTAGTGTAGCAGGTAACGCTGCTTTTATCAGTTGGTGGTTCTTTCTCTTTCACAGAGTGCAACAACCAGAGAGTAGCATTTTCACTTTAACATTTTCCTGGCTACAATTGAAAAACCTCATTATCTGTGTAATAATGCATGCCAAAACAGGGTGGATATGTGGCAGGTGCACCTATTCTTCCAGAGCCTGGCAGCAAGTGCTGGTGTGGCACATGGGTTTATGGTTACCATTGCAGTTAAGATGCAGTATTGGATAATGTGTGTGCGTGCATTCAGATTACGGGGCCAAAGAAGGAACGAGCACGCTCGACAACACAGAGAATATGAAGACAGAGTACGAGAAATGCTGCTCATGAAGGAGGTGGAAAAATATAGGAAACTTTGAATTTGGCCAAAAATCTTTTGAAAAGTCAATGTAAGATCACAAGTGCAAGCACAAGCAGATGGAAATGGCAAAATTCCACGTTTGCAGCAAGGTCTACCTCATGATGTAGCATACATTAATATTTACTGCAACAGATGCTGTAGTTTTAACTGTACTGTATTCTCCTCTGCCAGGATTCAAACTCAGATCCAGACAGCTTAGAGGCAATTATACTGCCAATGTATCCCTAATCAGCCAAATAGTTCCATTGTAAAATGTGAAAGCAGACTAGAGAGCCAGCCAGCTTCGTAAGAGGTTTGAATGTTAAAGACCCCTTGTCAAATGCCCTTCCCCCAAACTGCCCAACAAAAAAAGAGCTTCCAGGAATATTTAAACCTCTGACCCAGCTATAAACTGTCATCCCGGTGTTTCATCAATGTGTGTGTGCCGTCCCTCGGATGGACGTTAAAAGGGCATCCCATCTGCCGGCATTACCGATGTACGTTAAAGATCCCACGGTGTCATTCGGGAAGTCTGTGAGACATCATCAGCACCATGGACAAATTCCAAATTCCTACCCAAACTACTGTTGGGAAAGCAATGCAAGACCACCTGGTATAACCCTTGACAATAATCTGCTTCAGCAGCACCGGTGCTCTGCAACAGAGCATGGTACATCAGAATCAGAATAGATTGCCAAAAATAATGAAGTTTAAAGATTGTTCAAAATCCAAGAAACTAGTATCAAACAGACAAATCATACCAAAGCTGAAGCCGCCGTTCATCTGAGAGCTGGCAGCAACTGAAAATCTCGTTGCATTTGCACAACAGCAGGAGACAATTTATTTACAGTTACGTGACAGCTCCGATTGCTTGTTCTTCCCTTTTTTGCAGTTCAATCGTAATGCATCTGGCAGGCATTTCAAAACTACCAAAAAGTATGTTCAGCCCAAATCACTCGAACGCCATGGATGTGCATATTTCACAAGAAACTCAGAGAGAACCGCTTTACACACAAAATTTTTTTTTTTAAATGTATCATTTCTTATTCTTGAATTCAAGCTCTCAAATTAACATCACTGAATGGATAAGGGGTAGACATAATTCAACATAGCAATCAAAACACTGTCAGATGCATAAATTAATTATGTCATAAATTTCTTCTGAAAATCTTTTAAATAATGGTACAAAGGCAGTAATTGCAAATGTGATGATTCTAAAGGTGGTAAGCGCACAACAAATCCTAGCGGCGCTTTTGTTCGTAACACTGCTTTCAAACAAAACACGAGCAGAAGAAAAGAGTCACAAGTGTATTGAATCTGAAACACAGGAATGAAAGGATATGAAACGGCACAAGGCAAATTGTACATATTACATTATGGATTACGAGTCCTCCTGAAGGCTCATGTCGGTCTGCGTCAGCAGACTATTTAAACACCTTGTCAGAGCAAAAGGCTCATTTGTGCTGACGAAGGTCTAACACTGAAGACGTCAGCTGCAACTTATATTCCACTGCGGTTAGCAGACTCTTATTGCTTTTCCGTTCATAAAATCCAGTGTCCATATTACATAGCCAAATGGAGATTGCACAAATAGCGCGGATATGACAACCAACCCATACAAGGTATTTCCGAGTACAAATGAAACTGCAATCAAAAAAGGTTTGGCCAGGAGTGCAACCTAAATGTTTTCACAGCTTGCTCAGATTATTTAATTTAATAAGTTGCATTTCCTGAGCTGCTGCTTGTTTTTTGCTGCTCAACATGGTAGATTGTTTTTTCTTCACTTCAACTCTCCCAAACCACATTTAATTATGCATTCCTCATTTCTTCCGCCCTTCACTCTGCCCTTGGATTCTCCTTTCTCTTTACTCTTCCAATTCACTTCCTTCCCTTTCTCCCTTTTTTCATCCTTTCCATTACCCTCCTGAATTTTTTGTTTGTTTGCATGGTCGATGCTCATGGAAGAGCTGGGACACTGAATGGATCTGTACATAACAGGACAAAAAGGAACAGTTTAGAGAAGGGGGAAACACCAACAGCAGCATTGAAGACCAAGATGGAGGGACACATGGACAAACAATGGGTGTGGGGAGTAATGGGGAGCAGTGGAGGATGCAGAGGGTGGAAAAGATGGATACAAAACACTCCAAGGAGGAAAAACTGGAAATTTGGAGGAGGGATTGAGGTGGGGTTGGGGGAGGGGCATAACAAGGGTAGAAAAGATCATGGTTTTGGATTGTGAACAACCTGAGATGGTGGTGAACAGCTATCTTGAAGACCTGGAGGAAAGAATGAGGTTGAAGAGAATGTGAAAGTTGGTTTCTCATATGGTAAAAAAAAAAAGGAGGAACGAATTAGTGGAGGTGAGCAGTAATTCTGGATTTAGGTACAGAAGGGGGTTGATGGTGGACTCCGTGTGGCCTGCAGAAACCTGGTGGGGGAGGGTGGGGGGCAGAGCACAGAAAGAGCTCAGGGTGCGATACCAGAAAAGAGGCGGTGGAAAAAAAGAGAGACCAACGGCCTATCTGTGATGGTAAAGTGATAGGCCCTTAGACTCAGCCTCATTGTGGGAGATTCCAATAATCTTGAAGGCCTTGGTTTTTACATCATCAAGCTGAGCAGGATGTGAAGCAGGGGAGCCATCCCAGAGAGGCAACAGCACTCCATCAAACTGCTGATGATATCCTTGCAGGTGGATAGGAGTTGAGGTATGCAACGGAAGGAATTTGTATGACGGAGGATGGAGCGGTTCAGCGGGGTGGGCTGCATTTCTTCCTTGTGCCAGTGGACAAGGCTCAGCCAGTGGTGAGGTGGAGCAGTTCGGCAGGGTGGGCTGCATTTCGTCCTTGTGTCTGTGGACGTGACTCCGACTGTGGTGGGGTGGAGCAGTTCGGTGGAGCAGGCTGCATTTTCTCCGTGGGCCTGCAGAAACGGCTCGGCTGTGATGGAGTGGAGCGGTTCAGCGGGGCAGGCTGTGTTCAATCCTTGTGCATGTGGACACAGCTCGGCCCGCAGTTCGACGGGGTGGGCTGCGTTTTGTCCATGTGCCAGAGGACATGGCTCGGTCTGTAGTGAGTTGGGGCAGTGTGGGCTGCGTTTTGTACTTGGGCCTGTGGACACAGCTCAGCCAATGGTGGGATGGGGGGAGGGGGGCAGTATTGAATGTGTGGGAAGGATATTTCAAGGAGCTGTTGAACCAGGAAGGAAGCAATAGCAAGCTGGAGCTACCTACCGTGTTATGTGGAAGGGAAAGTGGATTTGGTGGAGATCACAGAGGAGGATGTATGGATGGAATTGAAAAGGTTGAAGAAGGGAAGAGCACCAGGCATTGATGAGGTGCGTACAGAGATGATGATTGCAGCGGAAGAAGTCGGAGTCAGTTGGATGAAGAGGATGTTTAATGTGTGTGTGTGAGAGAGGGTTCAATTCCAGAGGATTTGGGGACATCGTTCATTGTGCCGATTTGGAAGGAGAAGTGCAATATTCAAGATTGAGGGAAGTACAGAGGCATTATGCTCTGAAGTCACTTGATGAAGGTGCTGGAGAATATTCTGAATGGAGGATAAGGAAGAATGTGGAGATAAAGATCGGCGAAGAGCAGCAAGGGTTTAGAAAGGGAAGGGGGATGATGGATGGGATGTTTGCACTGAGATAGCTGGTGGAGATGCGATTGGAGGTGCAAGGTGAGATGGCATTGAGATTTGTGGACGAGGAGAAGGCCTACGACACTGTCGTAAGAGAGATGGTGATGGTGACATTGAGATGGATGGGAGTACCGGAAGCAGAAGTCATGTTGGTGGAAGGGATGTGCAAGTGAATGAAGGGAAGAGTTTTGGTTGGTCCGAGGATGTCTGCGTTCAGCGTGAGAATCGGTTTGAGACAGGGAAGCTCTCTCAGCCCACTAATATTTATCATGGTGATGCAGCTGGTACGCAGGAAGGTGAGCTTGAGGGGTAGTATTGGGAGGAAGGTGTATGCAGATGATTTCGCTGTTGTGGTGGAGAGTGGGTGGAAGATTCAGGAAGTACTGGGGGAGTGGGAGGAGGTATTTGGGAAGCAAGGGCTGAAGATGAATATGGAGAAGACTGAGGTGATGCTGGTCGGCAGCAGAGAAAATAAATGACTATCAGGTTAGAGGGGAAGGAGATCAGGCAGGGGAAGTAGGTTTTTTTTTTTTTTTTTTTTTTTTTTTTTGTATACCTTGGTCGAGGCTCGTATGAGAGCTAACACACAACTCACAGCAAGGAGGCATGAGACAAGAGGGGCGGGAGTGGAAGGGACAAAACATTGGGGAACAGACACAGGTGAACTGTGGAAGGGAGAGGGATGGGGATGGGACGGGGAACATGGCGAGGGGAAGATGGACATTAAAGGGACTTTCAGGAAGGAAAGCAGGAGAATTGAAGGAAGTGGGCTTGGGTGGATTATCGGGGGTAGAAAAGTTCGAGGATTTGGATGGGGGAAGATAAGAGGTGGTGGTGAACAGCTGTTTTGAAAGCCTGGAGGGAAGAATGGGAAAGAATAGAGTGAGGAAGTTTATTCCAAAGGCGGGAAAAAGAGGAATGAAAGAGTGAAGATGAGCAGTGATTCGTGATTTTGGTAGTTTTACCAGAAGGGGGTTGTTGGCGGACCTTGAGCGCCCTGTGGAAATGTGGTTGGGACAAATCACAGAGAGAGCAGGGGGGCAAGGCTGGAGAGGAGTCGGTAGAAGACAGAAAGACCACCGACCAACCTGCGGTGATTGAGTGAGAGGCCCAAAGACTCAGCTTCATTGCGGGAGATGCCAATGATCTTAAAAGCCCTGGTTTCGACAGCGTGAAGTCGAGAAAGGTGGGAGGCAGGAGCACCAGCCCAGAGGGGAGAGCAGTACTCCATCAGGCTACGGACAAAAGCTTTGTAAGTGGTCAGGAGCTCAAGAGGGCCGAGGAAGGACTTTGCACGACGGAGGATTCCCAGTCGGCGACTGGCTTTTGAGGCAAGGTTGGAAATGTGACTTTCCCAGGAAAGGTCATGGCAGATAGTGAGACCCAGAAGCTTGAAAGAAAAGACTTCTTCCAGAGGATTGTTGAGAAAGTGGATGGGGGGTTTTGTAAACGGTCCTTTCGAAGAGACATAGTGAGAGTGTGAGATTTGTCTGGATTGAAAGACATGTTCCACGTGTTGGACCAGTTTGTGATTTTATCCAGATCTGCAGTGAGCGAAGAAGCTGCTGCTTGCCGGTCTGAGGGATGACAGATGGTACGGCAGAGGGTGGAGTCATCGGCAAAGAGAAATAGAGGATTTTCCAGAGAGTCCGAGAGATCATTGATGAAAACCAGAAAAAGAACAGGGCCCAGAACGCTACCTTGAGGAACTCCAGCCTGCACAGGAAGAGGGGATGAAAGAACTCCATTTAGGGCCACACGTTGACTGCGACAGGAGAGGAAGTCTGTGAGCCATGAGTGGAGATGGCCTTGAATACCATGGGAAGAGAGTTTGGTGAGTAGGGCAGGGTGCCAGACTGTGTCAAAAGCACGTGATATGTCCAGGGATACGGCTCGGATTTCCTGTCTGGCATTGAGGACCTCCATCCATTGATGGGAGAGCAGTAGCAGCATATCTAGGGTAGAGTGACCTGGTCTGAAACCAAATTGATGATTGGAAATCAAGCCATTGGAGAAGAGGAAGGATTTCATGTCTGAAGCGATGATGGATTCCATAACCTTGCTGATGATTGGGAGAAGGCTGATTGGTCTATAGTTACAGGGATCTGTTTTTGCACCTTTTTATGCAGGGCAGTGATGTTAGCAGATTTCCAAGCAGATGGCAGATGACCTTGGGAAAATGAGAGGGTGAATAGAACAGAGAGAGGGTGAGCAAGAGCAGAAGAGCAGGCTTTGAGGACACGTGGGCTGATGCCGTCTGGACCGGTTGCAGAATCTGACTCGAGGTTTGAAAGCAAGCTCTCCACCTTGTCAGGAGAAAAGGATACAGAGTCCAGGGACAGTTGGGTGTGACTGGGTAAAGTGGGTAGAGATAGTGATGGGTTTGGGACACAAGATTTAGCTGCAAACACCGAGTTTAGACATTCAGCTTTATCACGTGTGGAATCAGCAGTGCGGCCATTTGAGGTAAGGGAGGGGATGGAGGGGGAACATACACCAGAAACAGATTTGATTAAACGCCACCAGGATTTTGAGGAGGGAGAGAGGTTTGAGAGTTCAGACTTGAGATGAGAAAGATGTTGTTTTCTGGCTCTCCTGAGGGTAGCTACACACTTGTTCCGAGCTTTGTGGAAAGAACTGAGATTGCCCTCAGTTGGGTTTGCTTTCCATGAGGCAAAGGCAAGTTGTTTCAGGACAACTGCCTCGCCACAAGCTTCAGTAAACCAAGGGCGGGAGGAAGGGTAAGACAACTGAACACGAGAGGGGATAAATCTGTGCATGAGGGAGAGCAAGTTTCTTTGAAAGAATTCCCAGGATGAGTTGATGTTTGAGAAAGTAGTGATAGGAGACCAGTCTGTAAGTTTGATGGCTGCTCGGAGACCCTGCCAGTCGGCTTGAGTGAAATGCCAGACTCGACGGCGGTGAGGTGGTTCTCTGATAACAGCCAGAGAGATGTCCACTTTAACAAGGACGTGGTCAGAAGAACCAATTGGAGCGAAGGAAGAGCAGCAGATATTGTCAGGGAAATTTGTCAAAATCAGATCCAGAAGAGATGGAGTACCATTGGTTGAGATCCGGGTCGGGAAGTTGACCGATTGAGTCAGTCCCAATGAGTCACAGAAAGCTTTTGCTGATGTCCCATGGCAGGTGAGAGAGGTACCCACACCTAGCCAACTGGCGTGATGACAATTGAAGTCGCCACATAAGAGGAAGAGAGAGTTTGGATGAGAAGATAGAAGATGGTCCATGTTTTCGGAGAGTGAGGTGTAGATGGAGTCATCACTGTTCGGTGGACGGTACAGTACACATATAAACATGAGGTGGGAGTGGAGGGGAAGCCGAAGCCAGAGGTATTCCTGGGGGTGTGGGGGAGTGAGAGCAGTGCAGGGAGAGTGAGGAATAGAGTCTTTGATGAAGAGAGCAACACCTCCACCAGGACGAGGCTCAGGTCTGTCATACCGTAAGAGGGAGTAACCAGGGAGAGATACTTGGGAGTCAGACACGTCTTGGGAGAGGAAAGTTTCTGTTAGGCAGATAATGTCTGGTTTGTCAGTGGCAACCTGCATGGAAAGATCTGAAAGGTTTGAGCGAAGGCCCCGGATATTTGAGGTCCACACTTTTAATGAAGAGGTAGGGGAGGAGGCTTTGGGTGCAGGAGGTGGAGGGGGCGGGGGAGGGTAGGACGAGGGACGAGGGGGAGGTAAGGAGGGTTGCTGAAGGAGTGTGGGGTATTGCAGAATAGCGAGGGGAGGGGGCCGAATGAGGAGGAGAAAAGGCTCTGTGGTGCTGGGAGAGAGGGGGGACAAGAGACAAGGAAGATGGCAGTTGAGTATTTGAGGAGGTGGAGTGAAGAGATGGAGGTGAGAGGGCAGTGGAGGGAGGCAGGTTGGTGGATGAGAGGGGGCAACTTAGAGAAGGAAGAGTGAGGGGGATGAAAGGTGGGAGAAAGGTGAGGGGGAATTTTTGAAAGAGGTGAGAGGGAGGCTTGGAGGGAGAAGAGAGGGATGGTTGCTTTGAGAGTGAGAGTGAGGGGTGAGGGGGTGAGTTGGCACTGAAGTTGGAAAAAAGAATGGTTGATGGAAAGCGAGCATCCATGGCAAACTGTGGTTTTTAAAAGTTTTAGGTCAGAGATGCGATTTAACACAATTCTTGATGGATGCAATGAAGGCGAATTCAGAGCATGGAGAGAAGAAGCGCTGTAATAGTTGGATTTTTTAGGCAAGGAATGAAGGAGAGGTCGAAATGAAAGCAGTCTGTTGAAATAGCAGAAGAGTAGTGCATTGTGAAACAGTAAAGAGTACCACATGTGTGAGAGAGGAAGATGAAGCATCATAAGATCGTTTTTGTTGTTAATATTAATGTATGAGAGAGTTCAACAGATTAGGTCATGGAAAATGTAAAAAAAATAAAAAAAAAATAAAAAAAAAATAAAAAATAAAAGTGGGAGTGGGAGGAGGTATTTGGGAAGCAAGGGCTGAAGATGAATATGGAGAAGACTGAGGTGATGCTGGTCGGCAGCAGAGAAAATAAATGACTATCAGGTTAGAGGGGAAGGAGATCAGGCAGGGGAAGTAGGTTTGGGTATGTGGGAGCAACAGTGACAGGGGATGGTCAGTCCGAGACAGATGTGCAGAGGAGGATTCAAGTGGGTGCAATCTGGGGAGGACGGGGGAGGGAGTAATGGCAGACAGAAATATATCACGAAAACTGAAAGGGAAGGTTCTGTCATGTGTAGCACTGACCTACTTTACGGTCTCGAGACTGTGGCACTGACAGAGAGACAATAACTGAGGCTGCAGGTTTGTGAGAACAACTTTGTCAGAAGGATTGCAGGAGTGAAGAGGGTGGAAAGGAAGAGGATTGATGAAGTGAGGGAGGAGATTGGTGTGCAGATGAGCTTGACGGGGTGATTGGGGAGATGCCAGCTGAGGTGGGCTGGACACTTCATGTGGATGAGGGAAGAGAGAATGGCAAAGAGAGCAGACAGATTAAGGGAACAAGGTCAGAGGAAAATAGGAAGACCGCATTTGAGATGGGAGGATTATGTGAGGAGGGATATCCATAAAGTCAGGGTGCTTGAAGAGTGGAGCGTGCTGACTGAAGACAGAGGGAGGCGGACGAGTGTCGTGGGTCAAGGCAGGGCAGATGCTTGGTGACACCAGACCTCACTCCTTATAAAGGGAAGAGGAGGGAGGAAGGAGGTGCGACAGGAGAGAGGAATGAAGAGAGAGGGGATAGGGGAGAGAGGAGAGGGAGAAAGAAACAGAGAGAGAGAGAGAGAGAGAGAGAGAGAGAGAGAGAGAGAGAGAAACAGAGAGAGAGAGAGAGAGAGAGAGAGAGAGAGAGAGAGAGAGAGAGAGAGAGAGAGAGATCCCTAATCGGCGACTGACTTTGGAGGCCAACTTTGAAATGTGGTTTGCCCAAGAAAGGTCGTGGCTGATAGTGAAACACAGGAGTTTGAATGATTGAACATTCTCAAGAGGATTGTTAAGAATGGTAGATGGGGGAATGGGGGTGGGGAGTTTGCCAGATGGTCCTTTCATTGAGAGATCGTGAATGTGTGAGATTGGTCAGGATTGAAAGACATATTCCAAGTGTCTGACCAGATTGTGATTTTGGCAAGGTGTGAAAAGAGGGAAGAGACTGCAGCCTGCCTGTCTGAAGATGAGGGATGTCACAGCTGAGGATGGAGTCATTCGGAAAGAGATAAAGCAATATTTCAGAGTCAGAGAGATTATTTATGAAGATCAGGAATAGGACTGAGCCCAGATCATTGCTTTGGGGCACTTGGGCCTTGACACAGACAGGAGATGAAAGAATCTGTGAAGTGAAGTGCCACACGTTGGCTGAGAGGAGAGGAAGTCAGTAAGCCATGTGTGGAGTTGGCCTTGGATCCCATTGGAAGAGAGTTTGGAGAGCAAGGCAGGATGCCAGGTCAGGTCAGGTATTGGAGCACGCGCCAGAGCAGAGCATCGCTGCGTTCACTTTCTGTCGGTACTCTCGGGGCCTCCGTCTGGCCTTCCACCAGGCAGATGCCTGGCACGTCCCCATCTCCATAGAGTTGCTGATCAACCTGCTGCAACCAAAAGCAAGAGCAAGACTGGAAGCACTAAGGACCTGAAGACTCAGACTTTTGTCCCACTGAGGATGCCAGACTGTATCAGAAGCACGAGATAGGTCCAGTGAGACGACCCTGATCTCATGTCTGACATTGTGGGCCTCCATCCATTGTTGGGTGAGAAGAAGCAGCATGTCCAATGTGGAATGACCTGGTCTGAAACCAAATTGGTGATCTGTGATGAGGTTGTTGGAGAAAAGGAAGGATTTAATATCAACTGCGATGATGGATTTCATGATGTTGAGGATTGGAAGCAAGCCGATTCGTCTGTTCAGGGGATCAGTTTTTACACACTTTTTAGGTAATGCTGTGACATTGGCTGATTTCTGAGCAGATGTAAGATGACCAATGGTAAATGACCAGAATGAAGAGGGCAGAGAGGATGTGAAAGAGCAGCAAAGCAGGTTTTCAGGACATGTGAGCTGATGTCCAGTTGCACCTGCTCCTCTGCTCTTCTTTACCCTCTCTCTGTTCTCTTCACCCTCCCATTTGCTCAAGGTCATCTACCATCTGCTTGGAAATCAGCAAATATTACTACCCTGCATAAAAAGGGTGCAAAAACAGATCCCTGCAACTACGGACCAATCAGCCTTCTCCCAATCATCAGCAAGGTTATGGACTCCATCATCGCTTCTGACATAAAAATCCTTCCTCCTCACCAATGGCTTGATTTCTGATTTCTGATCATCAATTTGGTATCAGACCAGGTCACTTTACCCTGGATATGCTGCTTCTGCTCTCCCAACAATGGATGAAGGTCCTCAATGCCAGACGTGAAATCAGTCATATCCCTAGACATATTGCATGCTTTTGACATGGTCTGGCACCCTGCCCTGCTCACCAAACTCTCTTCCTATGGTATCCAAGGCCATCTCCACTCATTGCTCTCAGACTTCCTCTCCTGTTGCAGTCACCGTGTGGCCCGAAACAGAGTTCTCTCATCCCCTCTTCCTGTCCAGGCTGGAGTTCCTTAAGGTCGCGTTCTGGGCCCTGTTCTTTTTCTGGTTTTCATCAATGATCTCTCCGACTCTCTGGAAAATCCTCTTTATCTCTTTGCTGATGACTCCACCCTCTGTCGAACCATCTGTCATTGCTTAGACTGGCAAGCAGCAGCTTCTTCGCTCACTGCAGATCTGGATAAAATCACAAACTGGTCCAACACGTGGAACATGTCTTTCAACACACACACACACACACACACACACACACACACACACACACACACACACACACACACACACACACACACACACACACACACACACACACACACACACACACACACACACACACACACACACACACACACACACACACACACACACACACACACACCACTTCTAATTAGTGGATTCGGATATTTCAGCCACACCCATTGCTGACTGGTGTATAAAATCAAGCACACAGCCATGCAATCTCCATAGACAAACATTGGTAGTAGAATGGGCCATCCTGAAGAGCTCAGTGACTTTCAACGTGGCACCGTCATTGGATGCCACCTTTCCAGCAAGTCAGTTCATCAAATTTCTGCCCTGCTCAACTGTAAGTGCTGTTATTACCTCTGCCACCAAAGGTGAAGGAGGTGATGTTTTCACCCTTTTTTGTCTGTCTGTCTGTTTGTGTGCAGGATTTCTCAAAAAGTTGTGGACGGATCCAAATGAAATTTTGTGGATAGGGTGTGACAAGGATGAACTGATGAGATTTTGGTGACGATCCAGATCGGGATCGAACAACTATAATTTTTTTTTTAAGTGATTCTTCACCATTGAGAGATTAGGGCCAGAAATGATATAGTACTCTATAGCATGATATCTCAAAAATGCAACGGCCCCGATATGTTTTTGTGGATCAGGCATTACGTGGCGGAGGTATGTGCTCCACCAAGTGCCCTTCTAGTTGTGAAGTGGAAAAGTCTCGGAGCAACAACAGCGCAGCCGCGAAGTGGTGGGCCACACAAGCTCACAGAATGGGACCGCCGAGTGCTGAAGCACGTGGCATGGAAAAATTGTCTGTCATCGGTTGCAACACTCACTACCAACTTCCAAACTGCCTCTGGAAGCAACGTCAGCACAAACACTGTTCGTCGAGAGCTTCATGAAATGGGTTTCCATGGCTGAGCAGCCACACACAAACCGAAGATCACCATGTGCAATGCCAAGTGTTGGCTGCAGTGGTGTAAAGCTCACCAACATTGGACTGTGGAGCAGTGGAAACATTATCTGGGGCGATGAATCATGGCTTCACCATCGGGCAGTCCGAAGGATGAATGTGAGTTTGGCGGATGCCAGGAGAACGCTACCTGCCCGAATGCATCGTGCCAACTGCAAAGTTTGATGGAGGAGGAATTATGGTCTGGGGCACAAAGCGAGGTCCCGACAGAAATGGTTTGTCGAGATCGGTGTGGAAGAACTTGACTGGCCTACACAGAGCCCCAAAGCAAATCCCCAAGCAATGTTCCAACATCTCGTGGAAAGCCTTCCCAGAGGAATGGAGGCTGTTATAGCAGAAAGGGGGGGGGACCAACTCAATATCAATGCCCATGATTTTGGAATGAGATGTTGGATGAGCAGGTGTCCACATACTTTTGGCCTTGTAGTGTATATCAGGGTCTATGGGGGGTGTAAGGGAGTCGTTTGACACCCCCCCCACTCTCAATAGAGGCATTTCCTTGTTTTTCTCTGAAACTACACACACGATTTTGATGAAACTTGATCACAACCTTCATCACACATGATGCTAAAACTGGTCGTCCTATTTTCCCCAATCTTTGCGGAACTTCTAAGGATCAAAGCCTCCTGATGCCTTGCAAATCCCATCAAAAATTTGCATATTAAGAACGTCAAGGTCAAAGGTTAAAGGTCATTACAATTCTGAGATTGCTACTTTTGACTTCTATTTTAAAAGTATTCACCCGATTTAGATGTAACTTGGTAGGAATCATCAAATTCTAATGTATGGTGCTTTCACAAGTTTTTTTTTTATTTTTGTACACCATGTACAAAGTACCGTCTGGTTTGCTCCATGTACCCCACCATATAACAAGGCAGGAGACAAGAGGGGGAGGAGAGGGAAGAACAAAAAAAGTGGGGAACAGAGACAATCAGAGATCTGTAGAAGGGAGAGGGACGGGGTGGGGTGCATGGGGTAAACTCGAGGGTACTCTAGGAACTTTCCGGAAGGAAAACGGAATTTGAAGGAAGTGGGTATGGGGTGGACTTACGGGGGTACAAAAGATCAAGATTTTTGATGGGGGAAGATATGAGATGGTGGTAAAAAGCAGTTTTGAAGAACTGGAGGGAGGAGTGGGATTGAAGAGAGTGTGGGAGTTTGTTCCAGAGGTGGGAAAAATAGAGGAATGAAAGAGTGAAGGTGAGCAGTGATTCTTGATTTTGGCAGTTTCACTGGAAGGGTTTTTTTTGGCAGAACTTGAACACCCAGCGGAAATATAGGGGGAACAGAGCACAGACAGAGCAGGGTGGGGGGGGGGCAAGGCAGGAGAGGAGATGGTGGAGGACAGAAAGACCACTGACCTACCTGTGATGAGAGAGTGATTTGTCATTACCTTCCCAACAGTAGTTTGGGCAGGAATTTGTAATTTGGCCATGGTGCCGGCGAATAACTTGCCTACTATTCGTGAAGGACATCATGGGGACCGTAACATACATACATGGGGAGTATGCGCTGGAGCAGCGTGTTGCTGAATACATTTTCCATCAGTACTCCAGGAGCCTCCATCTGGCCATCCCCCAGACAGATGCCTGGCCCAATCCCAACTCTTAGGAACATGACATTCCAGGTACCCACCCGAAGGAACCACCACCGTCTAGTGGACGACATGTCAGCACCACTCCACCACACAC
>NC_140966.1:17864077-17866577 GCF_056783735.1 Eptatretus burgeri
GCAACAGGAATGGCTATATCCAGAGCACCTGAAACTCAACAGCAAGAAAGAAGACGAAAGGAAAATACTGCAACAAAAGCTGCATCCAGGGCAGCCTTAACTCCTCAAGAGCAAGAAAGACGGTGAGAGGCAAATGCAACAGGAATAGCTGCATCCAGAGCAGCTGAAACTCCTCAAGAGCAAGAAGCAAGACGACAAGCAAACACAGAAGTAATGGCTGCATCCAGAGCAGCTGAAACTCAACAACAAGAAAGAAGATGAGAAGCAAATACAATAGGAATGGCAACATTCAGGAAACAGCCCTGGAGGGTAAAAGAAAAGTCTGCATTCTTCTACAATCCAGCCTTGGATTATGCTTCTGATCCAATTGTTGCTATTGGCTCAATGTCGATTACTTGCAGGCACTGTTATGTGATTAAATGGACAGGAGAAGCTCCAGGGATATGCTGCAATAGTGGCAACGTTCCTCCAAAACCTCTTCATACATTGTTGATAGTCAACACTCCAAATACAATCATTTCCAAAGCAACATCAGAAGATGCAACTCGTGCTTCAACATAACATCTTTCAGCACCACAAAAGAGATCAGAGAATCTGGCTACATGCCCACATTTAAAGTGCAGGGACAGGTTTATCATCAGATTGGCAGTCTACAGCACGATCAAATGAAGTGGCAAAATTCCTGCAGATCTACTTTATTGGTGAAAATACAAAGCAGGCTGAACAGTGCTGCAACAATGTCATTCAAACCAAGTTGGAAGTGGTGTTGCAGTTGCAAGATATGTTCCATAAGGAAAACCACAATCTTCGGAGTCTCAAGTGTGCCATGGAGAAGATGACACCTGAGTACAAAATTGTTATTCATTTAGACAAAACTCCAGCTGGGGAGCATGAGCGGTGCTTCAATGCACCCTCCACATCAGAAGTGGCTGTCATCCCAGCTGGTGAACAACATGGCGATCGAGATATTGTGCTGCAACTCAGAAACAACTCCCTCCAGAGAATTGCTGAGACGCACCCATCAGATGATGCACTTCAGTATCCACTAATTTTGTGGCAGGGTGATGATGGATATGATATTAAACTGCAACAGATGCAGCAACACGACTGCCAAGTGAAAATAACATTTCTTCCATGGACTTTTATGCCTACATGATGATGCTGAGAGCTGGTAATTTCAATCACATCTTGCATTGCAATGATCTCTTCCACCAATTTGTTGTGGACATGCATGCCAAAACTGAGGCAGAAAGGCTGAGATTTATTCGAAAGAACCAAAAGAAACTCCGAGTCGAAAACTATGTTCACCTTAGGGATGTCATGAACAATGATGGAAATACTGCCAATGTTGGCCGTCCTGATCTCATCACCACCTTCACCTGCAAACCAGCTTGGGAGGAAGTGGCCAATGAACTGATGCCAGGCCAAGAAAAACAGCATCGCCACGATTTGCTGGCAAGAGTACTTCGACAAAAAAATGCAGGCATTGATGAATGTCATCACCAAGGGAATGATTTTTGGAGTCATTAAGTGCTACATGTACACAATTGAGTGGTAAAAGCGTGGCCTGCCACGTGCTCACATTCTGACTTGGCTTCAAGATGAACTTCATATGCACAGAGTGAATGACTTCATCAGTGCTGATCTTCCAGACCCAGTAATTGATCCACTTCTGTTCAGCACTGTCAAAACACAGATGGTGCAAGGTCCTTGTGGAAGCATCAATCCAAACTCACCATGTGTGAAACATAACAAATGTACAAAAAGGTTCCCACAACATCTTATGAAAGAGACACAGATTGGACAAGATGGATACCCACTGTGTCGGAGAAAACAAAAAGTTGGTGGATTCACAACAACCATCAGAGTTTGTGGTTGTGAGCTTGAGGTTGACAGGTGGATTGTTCCATACTGTCCACTCCTCACATGGCTATTCAATGCATACATCAATGATGAGTCCTGCCACTCTGTGAAATCCATCAAATGTGTGTGCAAGTATGTCAACAAAGGATCTGACATGGCTGTATTTGGCCTGACAATGGATGGGACTGTGCATGATGAGGTTCGGCAATATGAAATGGAAATATACGTCAGCAGCAATGAATCCATCTGGAGGATCCTGAACTTCCCAATTCATGAGTGACATCCCACTATGGTTCATCTCAGTGTGCATCTTGAGAATGGACAGAGCGTACTTCACTGAGGACAATGTATGTGAGCGCGCCCAAGTCCCACAAGACACAACTCTCACTGCTTTCTTCAATCTCTTCCAGGATGATGAATTTGCGAAGACACTGTTGTCTCATCAGATACCCAAGTACTACATATGGAATGTTGGCAGCAAGAAGTGGGCTCGCCACAGAGCAGGACAAACTGTACCAGACCAGCCAGACATCAGTCAGTGATGCACTTGGCTGTGTGTGCACTGTCCATCCCAATAATTTTGAATGCTTTTACCGAAGATTGCTTCTGCATGAGGTCAAAGGTCCAAAATATTTTG
>NC_140966.1:17876577-17881577 GCF_056783735.1 Eptatretus burgeri
ACTGTCATTTGAATGTGGTACCAGCAGAGAGCATTCTGACATCAAAAGAGGACATACAATGGGTGCGTGACATGCAACCATGTGGAAAGCAACTGGTAGATCCTAAGATATATTTCAAACAATGATTGGCCTTTGTTTTTGCGGCACACCCAGAAAGAACAAGCCAGGAGAAAATTGAGCATATGAACGTTCTGTACAACATTATGTAGATGTTTTGTGCATGGTAATCAAATGGCAGGTAGAAAAGTCAAGCAAAGAGCAAATACAATAAAAACAAAAAAAAGTAAATACAGTATCTTCCCATGAAGAGAACTGCTTCATAAGATGATTAATGACGAGCCAAATGTCAATTGTAAAGAGAGGAGAGGCAATGAAAGGGAAAACACATGACAGCAAGATTGGTAGGAGCAAGTAAACAGGAATTGTGACCTGATAAAGGAGGTTTAAATATTCCACACCAATGCGAGGAGTTTAAACTTGACGTGATGATTTTTATTTTTTGGATACAGTCGAGGCACATGTGGGAGCAACAACACTGAAGGGACCAGGAAATAACAGCCCAAAAAAGAACTGGAAAGAGCCACATACAGCAGGGTACAGGGGAGAACTTGAGGAAGAAAGGAGATTGGGAAGAATGAGAGTAGTGTTGTGGGAAGAGGGCGAGTGAACAAGCTGGGTACCAACTCAAGCTCTCGTTGACAGATGTGGATGGAAAAGTGGAGACGAGGTAGAATTGGAAAAAAAAAGAAAAGAAAAATAAACCAATGTCACCCACAGGGTGACCCGTATCTTGCCAAAAGGTGACCACGTGTGACTTCTTTAAGGTCACACTGAGGTGAACAGAGCTGCTATCCACCAGGAGCGACTCCTTGAGGAATATCTGCCTACGAGAGATTCCGATGAGAATCGTTCTATAGTGTAACCATGAAAAATATGCGTTTGCCTCGTAACGTCACCAATTGATGTCATAATGTATCAAGCTTGACATATCTAGAAAGCACTCATCGAGGTGTTCAATTTGAGGTACTACATGATATGGTTCCTAAAACTTGAAAATTCGACCTTGGGGTCAAATATGTTTGACCTTAGGCGCTAACCATGAAGGTCAAGGCCAATCACCACCAAAAATTAACCAGCTGAGCGCCAGACCATGAACTATATTCCCATGAAGTTTGAAGACGATCCGATCAAAATTACTCAAAAAATAAGGGTTTCGTCGACTCCCCTGATTTGTGACAAAGTGACCTTGACCTTTGACCTTGACCTTCAAAATTTTATGCGCTGAAAGGGACCTCTATAGGCCTCTGATATGCGAAGTTACAAAAATTTCCAATGATAACTGTGCTCTGCAGAATTTTTTATATGTGATTACAGACAAACAAAAAAAAAACATACAAGCTGACTAACATATCTTGCAAAAACTTCGTTTTGACAAGATAAAAAAGGAAAACAGGAGAGCGAGGGAGTGGAAGGAAACTGGCTAAAAAAGGAAAACAGGAGAGCGAGGGAGTGGAAGGAAACTGGCAAACCTTGATAGAGGCAGGCTTAGGAAGGGTGAATGAGGGTAGAAATATAATGGGCATGGCAAGGGTATGACCTGAAATAGTGGTGAATAGCCATCTTGAAACCCTGGAGAAAAGAATGAGATGCAACAGAATGATGAAGTGGGTTCCACAGGTGAAAGAAAAGAGGAACAAAAGAGTAGAGGTGAGCAGTGAGCGTGGATTTTGGGAGTTTAACCAGAAGTGGGTTAATTTCAGACTGCGTGCGTCCAGCAGAACCCTGGGAAGGACAGAGGAAAGAAATGTCTGAGGGTGCGAGACCAGAAAGGAGGTGTCAAAGACAGGAACCGCCGACCTGTCTGCGATTTGAAAGTAACAGTTCTAGAGACTTCGCTTCATTGTGGGAAATACCAATAATTTTGAAGGCCTTGGTTTCCAAGGCATCAAGCTGAGCAAGGTGTGAGGCCGTTATAAGTAAGTAAATGTTCAAATGTGCCAAGATGTGACAGATGTTCAGAATGAAATTTCATGACAGAGGATTCTCAGTCAGGAGTTGGCTTTGAAGGCCAACTTAGATATGTGGTTTTACAAAGGATTTCAAGAGGAGGTTTGTTCAGAGGTTTGTCTCTGAACAGAGGTTTGTTCAGGAAGTATATGGGAGGGGTCGCCAGATGATCCTTTCAGAGAGAAGGAATGAGAGTGTGAGATTTATCAGGATTAAAAGACATTCCAAATATTAGACCAGGTAGTGATTCTACCAAGGTCTGCAGAACGGGAAGAAGCTGTTATGGCATGGCGTGGAGTCATCAGCAGAGAGGTAAAGAGTATTTTCCAGAGTCAAAGCCTTATCCAGTCCTGACTGTGAGAAGAAATGAGAGGATGGAGTTGAGAGCCATGCATTGACTTTGAGAGTGGAGCCATGCATTGACGGTGGTACACCATGAGAGGAAGTGTTCATGTCCTTGGAAAGTGTCCTTGGATTACCAAAAGGCAGGATGGTAGGCTGTATCAAAGGCTTGAAATAAATCCAGAGAGATGGCCCTAATCTCATATCTGAGATCGAGGGTTTCCATGCATTGTTAGGAGAGCAGAAAAAATGCCCAAGGTAGACTGACCCCGTCTCAATCAGAACTGAAGAGCAGTCCTAAAGTGAGATGGCAGATTGCAGTCCCTTGCCTGTCACCCTGATGTAACTGTCAGACTCGGCAGCACTGAGGCAGCTATCGGAGAATAGCCAGATAGATGTTGACTCTCACAAGCATGTGCTCAGAAGAACCAAATGGAGAAGTGGAATAACAGGAGACATTGACTGGAAAGTTCATCCATTACCAAGTCCAGAAAGGAGGATTTGCCATTGAGAGAAATCTGGGCAGTAAATTTCACGGAGCGAGTCAGGCCCGTGGAAATAGAGGTCCTTTGCTCCAGTGCTACATCTGGTGAAAGATGTGCATCAATTTTTTTTTTTTTTAAGTGAAAAGACGCATTTAACCAAAAACGTAACGAGATTTACCCTGCTGGAGATGGAGAGACTTTTTATTATTAATTTGTGGTTGTTTTGAGAAGGAAAAAAGAACATAGGAAAGGTTTCGAGGCAGGTGAAGAAAAAGAAACGCAAGGGATGATGAAAGGGAATTGAAGAAATCATAAAGTTTAGCATGAGAATAAATGAGAAACCATACCTGTTGAGCATGTGGAAGGCATAACCAGCAAAGGCAGAGGCATAAGATCACATAAACAAACAGGCATACAGAGACACGGCGACAAGCACGTGGTATGAATAAGAAATGAAACGAGCTGAGAGTGGACAACAATTCATGGCAACAAATTCAAATCCAGAACAGTTCATTTAACTTTGGAAGCAGGTCATTCAGAAATGTGAAATAAAGCTGACAAACTCAGAAAACATAACCTTGAAGTCCTCAATGTTGTGAGGATTAACATTTACATAGTTGAAGAAAGTGAAATATGATTTAATCTTTGTGAGAATTTGAAGTATTGGTTATGAATTTGTAAGACACAAGTGTGACAGGAAATAAAAAATAGCAATCTGGATAAATGAAAGTACTGTCGGACTCTGACATTCGCAGTTCCGCGATTTGTGGATGCCCGCGTATTCACGGTTCATAAAATATGACCTGTTTCTACATTTGCGGCCCTGTACTTAACATATTCGCAGTTTTTCTGACCTGTTTCTACATTTGCGGTCCTGTGCTTCACATATGTGCGGTTTTTCTGGCCTGCATCTACATTTGCGGCCTGGTGCTTCACGTACTCGTGGTTTTTCTGACCCGTTTCTACATTTGCAGCACTGTGCTTCACATATGTGCGGTTTTTCTGGCCTGCATCTACATTTGCGGCCTGGTGCTTCACGTACTCGTGGTTTTTCTGACCCGTTTCTACATTTGCAGCACTGTGCTTCACAAATGTGCGGTTTTTCTGACCCATTTCTACATCTGCGGTCCTGTGCTTCACATATGTGCAGTTTTTCTGACCCATTTCTACATTTGCGGTCCTGTTCTTCACATATGTGCGGTTTTTCTGACCCATTTCTACATTTGCGGCCCGGTGCTTCATGTATTCGTGGTTTTTCTGAGCCGTTTCTACATTTGCGGCCCTGTGCTTCAAGTATTTGCATTTTTTCTGATCTTTTTCTACATTTGCGGTCCTGTGCTTCACGTATTTGCGGTTTTTAGCTCACCTGTTCGAAGAACAGAGAGCTATAGCGATATCCCCGGCGTGAGCGTGAGCGTCAGCGTGAGCGTGAAAATGTTAAAGCTTTTGGTGCAAGTTATTTCCTTTCTAATGTTTTTATCTACCACACTAGTTTTTACTGATTACAATATACAAATACATATATTGGTTTAAAATTATATGGATCATACTTCACTGCAATGCTTTAGAAAAAATATTATTAGACTAGTCTTTTAAAAACAATAAATGTATAAACAAGCGAGCATTGGGTGGCTTTAACACCAACTCTCTGGTTCTGACCTGCTTCTACATTTGCGGTCCTGTGCTTCACATGTTTGCGGTTTTTCTGGCCTGCTTCTACATTTGCGGCCCGGTGCTTCACGTATTCGTGGTTTTTCTGACCTGTTTCTACATTTGCTGCCCAGTGCTTCACGTATTCGCGGTTTTTCTGACCTGTTTCTACATTTGCGGCCCTGTACTCAATGGATTTGCGGTTTTTCTGACCTGTTTCTGCATTTGCAGCCCTGTATGAAACGTATTTGCAGTTTTTCTGACCTGTTTCTACATTTGCGGTCCTGTGCTTCACATATTTGCGGTTTTTCTGGCCTGCTTCTACATTTGCGGCCCGGTGCTTCACGTATTCGTGGTTTTCCTGACCTGTTTCTACATTTGCGACCATGTTCTTCACGTATTCGCAGGTGTACTTGCAGTTTTTCATGGGATTTTTTATTTTCCTTTTTGAATCACGAACCACCAGGAACCTATCCCCCTTTTTCGCATTGAAACAATGCCCTGGCATTCGCGGAT
>NC_140966.1:17886577-17889077 GCF_056783735.1 Eptatretus burgeri
TGTTTTAAAAATGAACCAAAGTAGACGTAACAAATGTGGAGAGGTAACATTAATTTACATGAACTTACACTCTGATCAACTCCAGTACAGTGATGCATGAACCCCAAAAAGGCAACATAAATGGGATGACTGAATAGTAGTCTGGAAAAATTCCTTTTCCAAGACCAAGTTAATTATACCAAAATGGCTTTGACAAATTCTGAGCAGGTCAACCATTATCAGCCATACGTAGTCTTACGTAACAATGAAATAAACACAAAACGAACTAGAACGCCACTCAGTCGAGTGCATACCTCCGCCAGGCTGAACAGTTTGCATTTTGTATCCCACTGATGGGCCGGATCTGGATCCAGACGCAAATCAAAATCAAATTGGCTTGTTCTCGTCACCTAACCAACTCATCCACCAAGTTTTGTCAGAATCCATTTCCAGCTTTTTGAAATATCATGCTTTATATCGTTTTGGCCCGATCTATAAATGGTGAAGAATCACGAAGAAATTAAAAAATATATTCTCGTATCCAGATCCAGATCAGGTTCTTCACCAAAATCTAATAATTTGGTCCTCGTTAAATACCCAAACTGTCCACAAAGTTTTGTCCCAATCCATCCACAACTTTTTGAGATATCCTGCTCAAAGACTCAGACCGACAGACAAGCAAACTGGGGTGAAAATTTAACCTCTGTCCACCTTAGGTGGCGGAGGTAACAAATATTTTAAGCAAGTAGGATAAGAGCAAAAGTCATTTGTGTGAATTGCTCAGTCGACTTCATCTGCTATAAACAATGATGATGATGCTGATTAAAAAAAAAATACTGGAGAAAAACATGCTCAAGCAGAAACAGGACAGCAGAAAGACTGAAAGGAAAAAAAAAAACAAGCTCAAATGAGCTAAGATCCTCATCCTCTAAATTATGACGTCATTGTGATGTATCAGGTTTGCGATAAATTATCTGTGCTAATGCCCGGCTTGATTCCCGCAAACAAAATTCAAAAAGCTTGCCACGTTTCGGAGATAATGGTATCGGCGATTGCCATTAGCGGCGATATTATGACGTCAACATTTTTCTAGGAAGAATTTCCAAAATCGGAGATGGTTACTCTCTGCGCGTGGGCTTTCTGCATATACATGGCAAGTTTCACGAAGATCCGATGAAAACTCTGGGTTGTGAAACAAAAAATGTCAAAAAAATATGAATGATGTCATAAAAATTGATATGACGTCATAGTGATTTATCATATGTGTGTTAATTCATCTCTGCTAATGCCCTGTTTGAATCCGGCAAACAGAATTCAAAAAGCTAACCTAGTTTCGGAGATAATTTTTTAGGCGATTTCCATTTTTTTTTTTTTGTATACCATGGTCGAGGCTCGTATGAGAGCTAACACACAACTCACAGCAAGGGGGCATGAGACAAGAGGGGCGGGAGTGGAAGGGACAAAACAGTGGGGAACAGACACATTAGGTGAACTGTGGAAGGGAGAGAGATGGGGATGGGACGGGGAACATGGCGAAGAGAAGATGGACATTACAGGGACTTTCAGGAAGGAAAGCAGGGGAATTGAAGGAAGTGGGCTTGGGTGGATTATCAGGGGTAGAAAAGATCGAGGATTTGGATGGGGGAAGATAAGAGGTGGTGGTGAACAGCTGTTTTGAAAGCCTGGAGGGAAGAATGGGAAAGAATAGAGTAAGGAAGTTTATTCCAAAGGCGGGAAAAATGAGGAATGAAAGTGAAGATGAGCAGTGATTCGTGATTTTGGTAGTTTTACCATAAGGGGGTTGTTGGCGGACCTTGAGCGCCCTGTGGAAATGTGGTGGGGACAAATCGCAGAGAGAGCAGGGGGGGCAAGGCTGGAGAGGAGTCGGTAGAAGACAGAAAGACCACCGACCAACCTGCGGTGATTGAGTGAGAGGCCCAAAGATTCAGCTTCATTGCGGGAGATGCCGATGATCTTAAATACTCTGGTTTCGACAGCGTGAAGCTGAGAAAGATGGGAGGCAGGAGCAGCAACCCAGAGGGGAGAGCAGTACTCCATCAGGCTACGGACAAAAGCTTTGTAAGTGGTCAGGAGCTCAAGAGGGCCGAGGAAGGACTTTGCACGACGGAGGATTCCCAGTCGGCGACTGGCTTTTGAGGCGAGGTTGGAAATGTGACTTTCCCAGGAAAGGTCATGGCAGATAGTGAGACCCAGAAGCTTGAAAGAAAAGACTTCTTCCAGAGGATTGTTGAGAAAGTGGATGGGGGGGGTTTTGTAAACGGTCCTTTCGAAGAGACATAGTGAGAGTGTGAGATTTGTCTGGATTGAAAGACATGTTCCACGTGTTGGACCGGTTTGTGATTTTATCCAGATCTGCAGTGAGCGAAGAAGCTGCTGCTTGCCGGTCTGAGGGATGACGGATGGTACGGCAGAGGGTGGAGTCGTCGGCAAAGAGAAATAGAGGATTTTCCAGAGAGTCCGAGAGATCATTGATGAAAACCAGAAAAAGAACAGGGCCCAG
>NC_140966.1:17899077-17904077 GCF_056783735.1 Eptatretus burgeri
TCCCCATTGGCCCGACAAAAAGTGGGCGTGAAGGCTTTTTGATCCACAAATTTGCATATATCGATCGCCCTGGGGGCGGGGCCAATTCGCCCCTCGCTCACCGATTGGACGGCAAAAAGTGGGCGTGTGTCGTTTTGGATCCGTTTTTGAAGCAGAAAATCCGTGATTTTGTACACGCTGTTCAACGTGCGCCCTACACGAGTCCAGCATCGGTGCCCATGAGTGGCGCGAGACGACGGCGATGCGATGGTGGCGAGTTGTGACGGTAAAGGTCGTGGCGGTTGTGGTGAAGCGGTGGTTGTGGTCGGTGGTTGATGTTGTGGTTGTGATGGTGGCGATTGGTCCAAAATAAAGATAGTAAAAGAAAAACGGCTATCCTGAAGAGTCGCAGCACGTATAAATGACATGTATTCCCACTAGACAACGGGTTTGGGCCTAACTACACATGCACTTACCGAGATACCTCACCTAAGGGACCTGAATGGTGGTTTGCGAATCTGGTAACCACAACACTACCCCCTTCCCTTTTTACAGACTCGTCCCGAGTCGTCAAATTTTCGTGTGCCATCATGTGTAGTTTTCCCCTAGTACATTTTACCTACGGATCCCTGAGTGCGACATTCATGGTATTCGTGTCCCCAAAATAAATAACCTGAGGGCTGCGTAACTATCTAAACAAACTCACTCACACGGACGACTTAAATAAAATTGCCGGCGCTACGACATACATGCCGGGGGCGCACTCATATGTACAGTACATCTTAACCTTAACTTACAAATTTTACACTAAACCATGGCCCAGGATCACTGAACTCTGCAAAAGAAAGCAGTTAGCAGGGAGCCAGGCTGCCCACATGCAGTCTCTGACTCAAACAATGCAGGTGACAGGGAACGTGGCTGGCTGCTCACACGCAGTCCAAGGCCTTCCTTTTTGAACTGAACTCAGTGAACCACAACGGTGCTTGGGCTGCACAACGCAGTCTCCGTGCCAGCTCAAGTGGCACACGCAATGAGCACAACGAATGGAAGCATGAACGCAAACACGGTGCACGGGCTGCCACTGCAGGCCCGTGTTGTAGCTGCCAACAGGGCAGTTCTCGCAGCTTGCAAACTGTTGCCTTGCGGATCCTGGCGCACATGGAAATGAACAGGGGGGGCAAAGCAAAAATTGAACGGGGGCTGGTGAACAGGGGCAGTGGGCATGGCATGGCAAAGGCAGCAGGCAAACGCAGCCCGCAGAAGAAGGCCGCTGCAGGCAAACACAGCCGGCAGATGAACTGGCCGGCACAGGCCTTGAAGAAAAACAGCCAGCAGATGAACTGGCCGGCACAGGCCCTGCAGCAAAACAACAGCTGCCGATGAAGTTGGCCGGCCTCCGCCTTGAAGCAAAACACGGCCAGCCGATGAAGTTGGCCAGCCTTTGCCGTCAGTGGAAGTTGGTGGAGGGAGTGCGGTGGTGCTGGCCACTTGGAAGGCGGGCTCGGACCTACCTACCCGTCTCCCTCCCAACCTATCGCCTTTGCCTGTCACTGTACATACCCACTCCCTTAATTTGTCAAACCCCAATTTAGCCCCAACTTATTTTTTTGTTGTTTTTATTTTTACTTCCCCACTATAAATCGTCCCCTAACCCCCTTTATCGTCCTTGTTCGGCTAACCTATCCTGTCACCTAGCCTACTCCCAACCCCTACGTTCCCTTCCCGGAGGGGAACAAGGGAGAGCTAGCGTCCTGTGTCGAGGCCCAACGAAGCCTCAGAATGGCCTCCCCAGAGTTCGGCGATCTTAACACCAAGTGGGTCCAGCGGCCCACAACGACAGCGAGGGGATGGATGGTGCGGAGGGGTACATCTCCTAATCTATCCTAACCATTTAACTGTTAAACTACCCCGGGGCTTTCAACAAGCGCCTCTCGCTTAAACTATTGGTTCTAACAACCCAGATTCCCGTCGCCTGTGTTGGTGTCCTTACAATTTCGGGCCTCGCCCCCCAATTTTCTCTCCGTGCCCTCACACGGTCTCCTGGCTGGGACACGTGGCTCACTTTGGCAGGCACGACCCTCTGCCGATTCTCCCGCTATGGCACCCCGGGCACTACACTGCCTCCGAGCCTACCAGCTCCCTAACACCGGGGAGTGCCCCCCATGGCACCTCCCCTGAAACGCACACGTGGCAGGCCGGCCTCCCGGGCCCCTTTCCGAGGGTCACCCGTGCCCACTGCACTGCCCACGCGGCTAATGGCGCCCCGGGCCCCTGCACCAAGCAGGCGCACCCGTGCCCACTACTCTATCCCGGCCCCCCATGGGCCCTTGGCCTACCGCGGCCGACTAGCCTGGTGCCCGGGGTACCCACTCAGCGATACTCACCTTTCGCAGCCACGCTCCCAAGCCCGTCAACAGGGCTCCTGCACCCCTCCAAATGGGTTTCGAGCCTACTTTCCCACCAACAACAAAACGACCTCCATTTTTCAATTTGACTAACCCAGCTAACTCACTCTACACTGACCCCGGGGTCCCTTGGGCGGGAGTCACTCCTCCCCCCAATCACTCATCGCACCATGCATTCCCCATTCGCTCCACACACACAGACCCGCTGGCCTCACTCACTCACCAAGCACATGCTTCCACTTCACTCACCAACAACTCTTCAACACACACACCACCGAACTCTGCCATCCTTCTAACTACCTCCCCTAACTAACTCGTGCTCCCACGTCGTCCCTTAAACTATAGCACGTTCCTTTTAACACTACGTAGCTAAACTACGTCAACTCTACACATTCACTGTCTGTCGCTGTCTCCAAATCATCCCATTTTATTTCCCAACCTAAAGCTCACTAAAATCCCTCTACCTAATCCATTCCACGGACTCCATGAGGACTTACCCCTGCCCCATGGAGTCGGTCTAACTAAGCTAACCCTTCCCCCTAACTAGTTTTCCATCCTGTGCCCAGGTCAAGGGGGTCTTCCACCCCTTGCCCAGGAATCCTGTACACCCGAAAGTGAGGCTTGCTGTTTTCCCTTTTTTTTTTTCTCTTTACATGCGCAGCACCTGCGCGGCAACTCAGAGCTCGCGCACTTTACACCTGCCCGTGACGTCATGCAGCTGCACGTGTTCCTCGTCCCTCCTTGGACGGGACCATCCGGCAGAGATACCCCTCCTGCCGAATTCCAACCCCACGTGCAGCCATGACGTCACCGTGCGCATATAAAAAAAAAAAACACAAGCCACACGTCTCGAGGGGTTCCCCACGCGAACACATGTGCCCTGCCCGTTGGAGCTGAACACACACGATCGCGTGGAGAACCCGTCCGGTCCAAATCCATTTACCTGCCTAAACTTTGTCCGTCCGCGGGATCGGCAAATCCACCGCGTGCGTTTCCGGACCGGGACTTCACTCTCGCAAGCGAGCACGTGGCGGCCTCGTGCGTTGCACAGCACGAACCGCGTGCTCACTGCTGGGTGAACCCGGCACGGTCCTCGAAACAACTACAGCCGCTACTCGGCTTTCTCTCCTCTGTCGCCGTCGTCGTCTCCATTCCACCCACGCACACCTGCGTGTTACGACGCACACAGTCCACATCATCACATTCACACCGGGAGACGCGGCTGCGTGCTCCCGCATGCCAACCGACATCTCCCTCTCATACCGCTCTCTCACACACACGGTCTCCCTTGCACACAGCGACCTTGCACACGGCCGTTCACTCACGCGTGCCTCACTACTCACACAAACCATACTACTCACACATGGTGCTCCATTCACTCGCGCGGGGGCACTCACCCGCGGTGCCTCACCCACGCACGCGAGGGCACTCAACCGCTGTGCCTCATCCACACACCGTGCCTCACTCATACACGCGGGGGCACTCACCCGCGGTACCTCACTCATACACACGCGGACACTCACACACGCGGTCTCTTCCACACCACGTCCCTCACTCATACACGCGGGGGCACTCAACCGCGGTGCCTCATCCATACACGCGGGGGCACTCACCCGCGGGACCTCACTCATACTCCGTGCCTCATCCACACTGGCCGTTTCATCCACACACGCGGGGGCACTAACCCGCGGTGCCTCACTCACACTGGCCGTTTTGGGAAGCACGCACCCTGGCACAATCGCCACCTCACCATTCACACACGGGGCCGCTTCCACACACGGGGACGCACTCACACCTTGCACCACACACACAGGGACAACCACACTGGGGATTTGTGTCCCCACAAGGGTCTCCGGGGCCTCTACACCCCCCAAGCTCTCCATGCACCCGTCCACAGCACCCGTCCCCTCAACCTCGCAAAACACGACCGAACTCACCTGGTCGTGACTCGCCTCAAGGGGGCATACTCCCTCCCCTCGTTCCTGGAGGAGGCCATCCCGCTGCTCGCACCGGGTCCCTACACGCTCCGCGAGCTCAACCCCATTGTCCTCCACTACCTCCGTGTGTGCGTGCGCGTCACTTACCCCGTCTTCATCGTGTAGTCTTCCCTCTATCGTTCCCATCTCCCGTGTCTCTGCCAACTCTTCACCCTTTACCTCCCTTGTCTCAACTATTATTTCTGTTGTCGTCACCTCGTGTCTCGTCTCACACGTTTTGGTCTCCCCATTTAATTTTTCCCTTTCGGTCATCGTCACGACCCTCGCCCAACACGTTCCACGAATTATTTTTTCACCCGCCTCCACCGCGGGCCTGTCAGCCGTTGCACCCCCACCCAGCTCGTTTGCTCCCACACGTGGAGTCGCCATTCCCAGCTCCCTGGTCACGGCCTTCATGCCCGCCTGCAGGCATCGGCCCATGTTCTGCGTCTCACCCCGCAGCTCTTTCATCTCTTCCCTCATTTGCTGTGTATTCGCATCCATCGTCGTTTTCACTTCATTTGTATTTGTATCCATCTTTTCATCCATTTTTTGTGTATTCGCATCCATCTTTTCGTTCATGCCTTTCATTTCGTTTTTCATTTCATTTGTGTTTGCATCCATTTTTTTATCCATTTTT
>NC_140966.1:17914077-17946577 GCF_056783735.1 Eptatretus burgeri
ACTTAGACTTTTTATCTGTGCAAAACCTTGAGAAATGTGACTTGCCTAATTGGATTGTGTGATCATTTAAATGGGCCGTCCAAACAGCACCCTGTGCAACAAAGATGGCAGACCTGTGTGCAGCAAAGAAAACTTGTGAATGGTAAAATGACTCAATATTTCATGTATTGGAGGAGGAAATGGATACCACTGTCTAATAAATGACTGAATCATCGTGCAGCACAGCTTTTCGACATACAATTACCCGGAAAGGGCTTTCACTTTTTCTGTAATATAATGCTTCATATACTCCAGGTAAGATGGTCTCGAGGAGATTATGTTGAGGTAACCTGAAATGAATGTTCCATAATCTTCATTGCCTTTATATATATATATATATATATATATATATATATATATATATATATATATATATATATATATATATATATATATATATCGCAAGTATAAGAAAAACAAAAACAAAATTCCATTATAACTGACATTTAGAATAAAAGGAAGGATGTGTGTGTCCTTCCGTCCATCCACACGGTTGGTTGTTATCTCCATTTGCAGGTTTGAGGAGATGGAACAAAGTCCTCCCAGGACTGAAAGTATCCACATTTGCTTTAGTAAGGGATCACAGGTCATGGACCAAGCTGTTCAACTTTGTTGTTCTCAGAGTTTTGTTCCGAGGGCTCTTTTCAGGATCGTCACCGAACCCCGGACTGATTCCAATTGTAGTTAGTTTGTGGTAATATTCCTGGGGATAGTTTTTTTTAATCTCAGTGAGGTTCTTTATTATTCCTGTTGCTCCAATTATCACTGGTACAATTTAGGTGCTCTTCAGCTTCCAAGATCTCTATCTCATTTTTGAGGTTTTGATATTTGGTCATTTTCTTGATTTCTGCATTATTTAATCCAAAATTGCTGGGTCGTGATATCTCAATCAGCAATACTGTCTTTCTCCTTTTTGTTCCTGAGAATTATATTCGGTCACAGGGCTTTGTTTTCTACGTTCACACTCGATGGGATGATTAGGTCATACATGAAGGTGATGTCCTTATTTTCAATCATTGCCCTTGGTTCGTGTTTCCAAGAATTTTCTGGAGCTGGGATGTTGAAATTTTTGCAGATGACCTAATGAATCACTTTGCAGACTTTGTTGTGCCGTTGTGTGGAAAGTTGTTCTGATAATAGTTTTTTGCATCTCGAAAGCAGGTGTCTCGTACTTTCTGTTTTTGTCTTGCAGAACCTGCACTTGTCCGGCTGGCTCAGTCCCGCCATCTTTTTTAATCTATTGGTGTAGTGTCCTTTATCTTGGGCATTTATTATTATTCATTCTCCGTCCCAGTTTCGCTGATCTCTTCTTCGCCATTCCAATGGGCCTTCTTTGTCGATCCCAATTCGGTCCAATTATTTTTTGTATTTTCCTGCTCTTTTGTCGTTCTCTCACTTGTTGGTGTATATTTGTTCATATTTCTTTTTATATATTTATTTTGTCTTTTTTGCAGTTGTTGGGGTTGTATTTGTTGCTGTTTCATTTTCCTGTGCAGTATCTTCTATTCACACCTGTTTTTGGAAATTCCTTGCAAGGTGAATTAGGGATACTTATTACAGGTTTGTTGTGTTCATGTTTGTTTACAAATTGAATCCGATAGTCTGTTGAGCATTTCATATACTCAGCTCGACCTACACTCGTTGCTCTGCGCACCTGGTTGAGTTCCATAAGGCCGCTCCCTCCCTCTCGTCTCGGCAGGTACATTCTCGGGATGCACTGGTTTTTGTAGATTTTTAAAGAACATTTTGTGGATGATGAGGATTTTTCTTGTTTTGATGTCCAACTCATTGATTTCTGATTGGGGCCAGTTTACTATTCCACAGCTGTATTGGAAGACTGGTACTGCGAGTTAGATGATAGCTTTGATTTTGTTGCTTCGGGGGAGATACATTTTCAGGATCAGCTTCGTTCTACGTTGATATCCTTTGTCGATTATTTCACACATTTGTTGGTGACATATTTCGTGGCCCTCTTCTACTCCGAGGTATTTGTATGATGGTTTATTTTCACGTTCCTGTGTTGTTGCGTCAAGGTCAATTTTTAGGTTGTCCATTTTTGTTGATTTACCCTGTACGAATGTGCACTTGGCACACTTATCTAGTCTAAATTCCATTTGAATGTCCTCAGAGAACCATTTTACTAGTTTTAGTTGTTGTGTCAATTTTTTGTCATTCGGTGTGGAGCTTTATATCATCCATGTATGTCACCTTTCCTATTTCCATGGATGTTCTTATATTGGTTGTTAGGAGTGTGTGTGTGTGTGTGTGTGTGTGTGTGTGTGTGTGTGTGTGTGTGTGTGTGTGTGTGTGTGTGTGTGTGTGTGTGTGTGTGTTCAAGACCAGATGCTTGTTAACTCAGTCCTCAAATGACAGCCACAACAAGCCAAATGCACACTATTATATTCAGGTACCACCAGTTGACACACATGTTGCAAACTACACCCTACAGTGATGGTTCAGCCTTTTTCAATTTTGAAGTAGGCCCAAACTGTCACCAAAGCAGGCAAAGCTGAAGGCTTGATGTCTACTTGGATTTTATTTTTTTAGGATACAGTGTTGAGGCTCATGGAGGAGAAAGAACACAGAACAGATCAGGACACAACAGAACAAAAATAATCGTGGATATTTAAAGAAAGAAGGGGGGGTGGGTGGGGAAGAGTGGGGGTGAGTAGAGTATGCATTTTGGAAGTTCCACCAGAAGGGTGTTACTGCACCCTGCAGAATTGTGGAAGAATCTGTGTCCTCATGGATTGATAAAATATCCAACAGAATATATTTTATAAAATTGCTATGCAAAAACCAGGCAAAACACACGACACCCATGGAATTTTGGGGTCTATCTTGTTGCTTTGCACCGTGCTTCACCTTTCGCAAATTTTCAAACCACATATTACCTTTTATTATCTGGTTTCAGACAGGGTCAGAATGCAATACGACCTGGTCCTTGCAATGATTCATAAAGAGACTAGACCCAAAATCAATGAAAGCTTAAAATTGGAATGTCTTCATAAGATGTATTTGCAACATATTTATTTTACCATATAGCAAATCGGAATATTTCTAAAAGTGCAAAAGATAATGTGAGACAAAACAACCAAAAATAGTGTGCTACGATATGAAAATGTAGAGTGCAATTTCACTGAATATATTTCAACCAGGATGTTCCGTAGTTGCAATTTCCATGTTTGCCACACAAGCAGAACTTGCCAATCAGAATAACCATCATGGTTTGGTGATGACACCATCACATCTCAATCTGTGTGTGTGTGTATCTCCTCTCTCCTCTCTTTCCATACTCTTCACAGAGCGTTGGTGCTGCCAAAGCAGCTTCCCAAGCAAGGTTTATACTGCGTGGTTTTGCCCTTGGCTTAACCAGCAGTAGTTGGGGGTAGAATTTGGTATTTGGGCAGGGTGCGAGCGAAATCTCACCTATCATCATGCAGAATACCATGGGATATTTAACGTCCATCAAGTAATGCTGGCAGACGGGACGCCAGTTTAATGTCCATTCGAGGGACGGCACACGCATTGATGAATGACCTTGCCTGTGAAACACCAGGATGACAGTTTATAGCTGGGTCGGGATTCAAACCCAGGCTACACAACTTTGAACTGAAAGTGTGCACATCTAAAGCCTTCCTGCCAGCCCTCATAAACTTAGGTAAAAACAGTCGTAAGTACATTAACGTGATGGAAAGGAAGGAAACAGACCAACAGCACAGGGTAGGATGCAACAGAGGGACTCTTGGAGTAAGAATGGGTGAGGGGAAGAAATATTCAGAGCCCCTCAGTCTCTCAAAGTGATGTTCTCACCAAAAAAAAAACCTCTCAAAGTGATATTTTCGAGAAAGGAGCTCAAAACAATGATGAACAGCCAACATATCGAATTGTTTTATTATGCAGACCAAGATTGTTTGTGGAATCCTAAAATGTTCATCTGAAACTAAGAGCCCAAAATAGTTTGGTCAGCCAGTTCTTAAAAATTGGAGAACTGAACTGTGGTGCCAATCGCGATTTCACGTAAAGTTCTGTACCACAAAAAGAACAAACTTGAACTCATATATTCTACATACAAATTGAATGCCATGATGAGAACAATCACCGATATGTTCAAGTCAACACTCAATTGGCTCTGTTTTTGCATCAACAATACTGCATCAACAACTGATGGAAATCAATAAAATTGTTCAAATACATTCGGGCCAAAAATCCAGCTTTCCCAATCAATGAAAGTCTTGCAGACCTCAACCTCAACTAATATATTGTAAACCCTCTTCGGCAGAGGCCCAAGCTAATCTCAGAGGCGGGAATGACGTAACGAGTGGCTTGGCTGAACCCCGTGGATGCCTCTGAGCAGCTTCCGCTTTAAAACGGCTCAACAAAGCATGGGCAACAGTCGACTGCTGCGGAACATCATATACGAGTACTGCAGTCAATTTCTGCACAAGTGGAAAAATGAATGATGATCCACGATGCAAGTGCGAGGCGCAAAACTTAGGCCAAAGAGCATCAAGCAAATCATCGTCCTTTCTGGCCACTCTTTTGGAGCAATAGCACCAACACACTCTGACGTAAGGGGCCATAAACAAGATAAACAATGCAGACATCGATGTTCAAACTTTTCTTGCGATGTCAAATCTTTTTCTCTGCTGTGCAAAAAAAAAAAAAAAATACAAAACAAAGAGTCATAAATACAGGAGGGAGGTAAAAATTAAGAGACATTGAGAAAAGTTGGTATGGGGGAGTAATTAGAGAGTAATAGACAGAGGTTGGGTAGGGAAGAGTAAAAGGAGACATGTGAGACATGGGAAGAGGGGATCAAAGCTGACATAACACCAACTTGTTCGTGGAATTTCTGCACATATATAATGCATAGGTGCAGTCCCAGTATCATTCAAAAGTAAGTCAAAACTGCAGAGACTATGTGGAGGGGGGGGGGGAGGAAGAGGGGATTACTTCCCAATCTGTTCCAAAATCAGGCACAGAGTCATTGCTAGTGATGCGTGCTGCTTTGTTTCATTGACCAGTGCAGAAAACTATGACCGGAACAATCAGATTCAGTGACAAAGCTCCATTTTAATAACTCCCATTTACCGTTCTCAACACCTGACAAGTGAAAAAATCCAATGAACGCCAAACACAAGGATAAAGACAAACCTTTCAAAAAAAGGAATGCAGATCCACAAACCAAGCGGCACGAATTTCCAAAACAAACTGAATTTCAAGTTTCAACTCAAATTGTCAAGGCGAATCAGTGTTACGTGCTCAAATTGTTTTTCTCTTTGCTTGTAGCAGGCCGACTAATTGCAAATCGGGGGAGTTCACAGTCTTTGAGGCAGGCAAGCTCAATATTACACAAGCCAACTGTTCCATGAGTGAGATGCAGGGTCAATGGTTGGCTACACCTGACAACATCAAACTGCTCAGCTCAAGCACCGATGCCGAGTCAAACGATTCTCATAATACCTTCTTCAAGACGTAAATATCTTGTTACTGGCTAGCTTTAGCAGACAAAAGGTCTTCAGGCCAAGGAATCAAATACTGCAATCAGTTGAACAGCAAGATATTGCTTTCCCTTCCAGACTCGGTGGTGTAAGTGGTTGTAGCGTCTGCTCTGAGTCTGAGAGGTCGGCCATTGGAACCCCGTGTCGATTGATATGAAGACTTAAAGATGGTACGTGCTGCTTCTTTACCTGTTGCTTGGCATTTAAAAGGATAGGGCATGGACAACAAACAATAGGTTGGTAATAATAGTGCAGGCTTTGATGGGACTAATGGCCTCCTCCTTTGTTGAAATCCCTTGTCAGGAAGTCATAGTATTATTGCTTCCAAATTATAGCATTAATGAACCTTGAAAGCTATGATTGTTTCTTTTTGCAAATGTTAAATTACAAGTCCAAACATTACTCATGTAATCAGCAAACTATTTCCATGATTTTATACAAGAACGAGAAGTGCACTTGGGAGAGCACATACCTCCGCCGCCACGTAATGCCTGGTCCACAAGAACATTTCGGGCCCAATACGTTTATGAGATATCGTGCTATGTATATCGTTTTTGGCACTATCTCTCAATGGTGACGAATCACTTAAAAATTATACGAGTCGGATCCGGATCCGGATCTTCACCAAGATCTAATCAGTTCATCCTTGTCACGCACCCAACATGTCCACCAAATTTCATCCGGATCCGTACACAACCTTTTGAGATATCCTGCACACAGATAGACAGACAGACAGACAAACAAACATACAGAGAGGGTTGAAAACATAACCTCCTTCACCTTCGGTGGCGGAGGTAATTAAAACAAATTACTTGTTGGGGAACCGTAAATGATCACCAATTTATTTCCTCTGCAGAAGGCACTGAGTTTGTGGAAAACTTCACGGGTTACAAAATAAGACATTTGGTTACAATCGAACAAAAACCTGAACTTGTTTCTTTTATGTTTTATCAAGGAAGATTCAGATTTTATATGGACTTTCCTGTATAGCAGGCATTGCAATATATATATATATATATATATATATATATATATACATACATATATATATATATATATACATATACATATACATATATATATATATATATATATATATATACATATATACATACATATATATATATACATATACATATATATATATATATATATATATATATATATATATATATATATATATATATATATATATATATATATATATATATATATATATATATATATATATATATATATATATACATATATATATATATATATATATATACATATATATATATATATATATATATATATATATATATATATATATATATATATATATATATATATATATATATATATATATATATATATACATATATATATATACATATATATATATACATATATATATATATATATATATATATATACATATATATATATACATATATATATACATATATATATATATATATATATATATATATATATATATATATATATATATATATATATATATATATATATATATATATATATATATATACATATATATATATATATATACATATATATATATATATATACATATACATATATATATATATATATATATATATATATATATATATATATATATATATATATATATATATATATATATATATATATATATATATATATATATATATATATATATATATATATATATATATATATATATATATATATATATATATATATATATATATATATATATATATATATATATATATATACACATACACACACACACCAATAAATTGTGAGAGAATATGTGGTGTGATGAGTAACAAATTTGCATAATCATACATTTACTGCTTCAATGCACGTGCTAAAAATCAAGATGGCGGCAAGTGAGCTTGTGGAGGGGGAAGCAGGGAATAATCGTTAAATTCCTGGTCAAGAAAAACATCAAGCTATAAAGCCGGTTGAAATTTACATAGAAAAGGGCTGTACAGTCTGGCGATGATTACCAGTCAATGGCAGAGGTAATGCGTTCGGGACGATAGCTTTTCAGACAAATGAGGCTGTTAAGACTGATTTTCTGCACTGTAAACCTACATGGCCTTAAGAGGTCTACGTTGAAGGCATACGACTGCTTCCACTCAAATGTGACATGCTTTTGGCTGAAAGTTGTAAAGAATACTTTGGAGAGCAAGAAAGCATTTTTTTTTTTTTTTTGTGACGTACAAGCTCCATGAAAAAAATAAACAAACCAGTGAAGACATCAATGATGTGATGAAGAACAGGACTGCGCCCAAGAAACTGCCTTGAGGAACTCCAACCTCCACTGAAAGAGGAGAAAAGATGGTTCCCCTGAGAGAATCGCATTGACTGCATGAGTGAAAGTCGTCAACTTGTGAAGACGGCCTTGTATGCCACCAGCAACGAGCTTGCAAATAAAGTGAGATGCCAGACTGTGTTAAATACCCAGAATGCATCCAGGAAAATGGTGCTAACCTCTTGCTCGAGATTTAATGCTTCCGACTATTGCTGGGAGAAGAGCAGCAGCATGTCGAGAGTTGAGTAACCAGGACGGAATCTAAACTGATGATCAGAGATGAAACTTTTAAAAGTGAAAGCATTGTCGTTTGGCCTTTTCGATTGCGATGCATCACGAATCACTGCTCACCTTCAATCTTTCACTCCTCTTTTTTCCCTGCCTTTGGAATAAACTCCCTCACTCTATTCAATCCCATTCTTCCCTCCAGGCCTTCAAAACAGCTGTTCACCACCACCTATCATCCCCATCCAAATCCTCGATCTTTTCTACCCCCAATAATCCACCCAAGCCCACTTCCTTCAATTCCCCTGCTTTCCTTCCTGGAAGTCCCTGTAATGTCCATCTTTTCTTCCCCATGTTCCCCGCCCCATCCCTCTCCCTTCCACAGATCTCCGAATGTGTCTGTTCCCCACTGTTTTGTCCCTCCCACTCCCGCCCCTCTTGCCTCATGCCCCCTTGCTGTGCGTTGTGTGTTCGCTCTCACACGAGCCTCGACAAGGTATACAAAAAAAAGAGTGAAAGACCTTGATAGCAGTGATGGATTCCCTGACTAATTTGCTTCTTGGAAGTAAACTTTCTGGATGTACTGAATAAGATTCACTTCCGCACCCTTCTTGCGGATGGCAGTGACATTTGCTGACATCAAGGTAGACGGAAGGCAGCCAAAGGAGGACAGACTGAAGAGTGCACACAGAAGAACAGCAGATCACTTGCAGGACAAAAATATTAGGAGAGGTATTTTTATGTGAATTACAAAGCCATTCGTAGACGATGAACAAATCAGCACAGGACAAGGGATTTAAACAAAGGAACACAGTATTGGGAGCCAAGGGTTTAGATGGCAACAATTAGAAACAGGTCAATCTCAATATTTGAAAAGCAATTTGGTTTTAATTGCTATAATTTGGTAAAACAATAAGGTAATCACAAAACATATTTAAAATCATATTTATTTCCGATTATCCATGCCTGATATGAACATCCGTAAAAGGATTGAAGTAAGGAGGTAAGCATCTGAGGGACGAACCTCTCCCTCTCTCTCTGACTTCATTTAAAATGTCAGTGGAAAAGTCCTTGCTCAAAGAAATTTTGAAATAAATAAATAAATAAAAAACCAAGGTCAAGGATTCAACAAAGATCCACATCTATCAGTTTCAAACGAAACAATTGTTTTTAAGCGAGACAGGTTGAACAAAACACTAAATTGCAGCTAATCAAGAGCAGAAAAAGAAAGCTCAAAAATGTGAAAGTCGATGCGTTTCATCGATCGCGCTTCCCTCGATAAAGTGCCGGCACTTTTGAGGTCAATCAGGTCACGAGGAGGTGCTGTGCAAGCTCAGTGCAAAAGAGGTTTCAAATTCTGGGCCGAAAAGCTTATGACTCTCGAAATGAGATACCAAAAAGCAGTGTTATTCGTTTTACCCCTATCATTTTGACATTTTGGGCTGCAAATATTTTTGTCTCCTTGTGCCAAAATGAACACAACCACAACATAGCAATAACCAGAACACAGTGAATGAAAATACAAAGGTCACGGTGGAAAATAAGGGTGCATGGTGGAAAAAGAAACCAGCCGTGAGAAAGAAAGAAAGAAAGAAAGAAATCAAAAATAAAATACTTGTAAATATCACAATATCGCACAACAAATTTTCCCAGGGTTGCTCGAACTGTTGAGTATTTTGCAGCCAAGTCAAGCCCATTGGTGTCACATATAACACTTGTGTTTCAGTTGAAGCTTCAAATTATGAAGTACTGAGGCTGTAGATTTGTAAAAGAACAAACAGCTATCTTTGAAATCCTTTTCTGAAGTGTTCCTTTCCAGCACAATACACCAATAAAATAAAAAATAAGTAAAAGAGTGACTCAATCTTCAGAAATGAACAACAAAGTCATCTGAAGGCAAAAAAGGGAGAAAAATCAAGATGCAAATATTCCACCCCACCCCACCAAAAAAAATTCATAATATGGTCATTCAGAGACTTCAAAATGAACGTCAACACTTATTGCTTCATGAAGAAAAACACACAACAAAAAGGTTTTTCTCAAATGGAATTGTACAGATGGCTAAAATAGTCAAGCTCACAAAATTGAATGAAGAGAAGAAATAAGTGAAGATGATGTGTGTGTGGTGCAAAGGTTAAAAAAAAAAAGGAGGAAAATAATGTCCATCAGTTGCTGGTCGTATATTCAAACATAAGGAGTGTCAGCTCCTGCAGTGCCCAGCCTAAACATTTCAAACAGAGTGCATCAATCCATTCTCCCAAGATAGCTAGACCTGTGCCATGGGGAGCACAAGGTTCCGAGGCATGATGAGCGATTCCTATGAAAATTTAATAGGTGGGTGGGCGTGCGATGCGCAAATTTCCAGGCAGCACAGGAAGAATCTTGGCGTGTGAGCCGAGCTTCGTGGCTCAGCAACGGCATGAATAATGTATGCCAAGCTGCAGGTGCAAAGTCACGTGGATAAGTCTGGACATGGAAATGGCAAGACGACGAGACAAAAGTAGTGTGTGCCAACAATGTGGGCATAACCACCCATGTCAACCAAATATAGTCGCAATAGAAAAGGCCAAACGACAATGCAGAATTTCCAAATAAAACTTCAGTGGGAGCTGATAATGAATGTTTTCAAATGACTTGACATCAGGGGTGTTTTGTTGTGTGTTGACCGTGGAATGAGCAAAACATAATGTACATTTACATTCAAGGTAAAAGGAAATGGGTATAACATATTGCTCTAACTGTGCTGCAAGATAATTAGTGCAAGTAGAAAGAAGGGTATAGTCAGGAAGAGAATAGTACATTTGTAACGAGTGCAATTATATTGAGGCAAGACTGATGGAATGCACTTTTTTGAGTGAGTGGTTCATCTGTCGACGAATATCATCCAAGCATTTTGCTTTTACCTCTCCACAATGGTCTTGATTTAGAAAGGAACTCACCAAAAGATACTCGACAAGATGAGTACATGCAATAATACCTCGCTTAACGTTGCCCCATTGAACGCCAATTAATTGTCGAGTTCCTCATCCTGGAGAATTTTTTTTCTGAAAATAAATAAATTAAGACAATCCATCATACACAGCCCCAAGTAAATGCACCCTTTACCATTTTTTAAACTGTGTGCACACACTGAACCAATCGGCACCGTTTTCTCTGCCTTCATTTTACAGCAGGATAAGCATCCTCCCACCAATGCCATGTAGGAATAAGAACGGCGGCAATTATTCTTTTTATTGATGTTTCTACATATTTTATGATTTTGTTAATACCTATTGTCATTATAAAACTAGAATGGCTCTCTGACGTCACGATGTTGCAAGACATGTCTCCGCCAACATTATTACATCACTAGCAAAAAAAACCCATCGCTTTGCTGATGTTGGTGTGAAAGGGAGGGGGGTCGAGAAAGAGAAAGGGAGAGAGAGCGGGAAGGGGAGACAGAGAGGACGGAGGGAAGGGAGGGGTGGGGGAAAAGAGGGAGGGGAAGAGAGGAGTGGATGAAGAAGGGGAAGCGAGGAAGGGGAAGAAGGGTGGAGGTGGGGAGAGCAACACCTCACGAAACGTTGCTATACACTTTGAAAGAGAGGGGTGTGTGTGTGTGTGTGTGTGAGAGAATGAGAGAGAGATAGAAATGGAGAGAGAGAGAGAGGGAGAGAGAGAGAGGGGGAGAGAGAGAGAGTGAGAGATAGAGGAGAGAGAGAGAGAGAGAGAGAGAGAGAGAGACAGAGAGAGAGACAGACAAACAGACAGACAGAGAGAGACAGAGAGAGAGAGAGACAGACAGAGAGAGAGAGACAGAGAGAGAGAGAGAGAGAGAGACAGACAAACAGACAGACAGAGAGAGACAGAGACAGAGAGAGACAGAGACAGAGACAGACAGAGACACAGACAGAGAGAGAGACAGAGAGAGAGAGAGACAGAGACAGAGAGAGAGGGAGACAGAGAGAGAGGGAGACAGAGAGAGAGGGAGACAGAGAGAGAGGGAGACAGAGAGAGTGGGAGGCAGAGAGAGAGGGAGACAGAGAGAGAGGGAGACAGAGAGAGAGGGAGACAGAGAGAGAGGGAGACAGAGAGAGAGGGAGACAGAGAGAGAGGGAGACAGAGAGAGAGGGAGACAGAGAGAGAGGGAGACAGAGAGAGAGGGAGACAGAGAGAGAGGGAGACAGAGAGAGAGGGAGACAGAGAGAGAGGGAGACAGGGAGACAGACAGGGAGACAGACAGGGAGACAGACAGGGAGACAGACAGGGAGACAGACAGGGAGACAGACAGGGAGACAGACAGGGAGACAGACAGGGAGACAGACAGGGAGACAGACAGGGAGACAGACAGGGAGACAGACAGGGAGACAGACAGGGAGACAGATAGAGAGACAGATAGAGAGACAGCGAGAGCATGACAGAGGTGTGGGAGGAGAGTGCTGCATTTTACTCGGAGGGGGAAGTGAGGAGGCGACAGAGTGGAGGGTGGAGGAGGATGAAAAAAAAGAAGAGAGAGGTGAGGGGTGGAGGTGGCATTAGCAAAGAGAGTGATACATTATGCTTCATGACTGAACTCAAATAAGAAAAAAATCTCACGTGAGAACAGCTGTACACACAACACAACAGAGTTTGTCATGTAAACCACAGGCACATCTGCAAAAACTTTGATATTGCAGTTCTAGAAGAGTTGTGGGAACATTAACCAAAACCAAGGACTGAAAACATGGAAGTACCGCTCACGTACAGCCTTATGATCCCATCGAGCATGACCATCGAAAACAAAGCTTTGCCACCAGACATCATACTTAGGTCCAAAAAAAGAGAAGAAGGCATTGCAATGTGAGGTGTTAATACCAGCGATTTTGGACTAAACAATGCAGACATCAAGAAAATGACAAAATACCAAGACCTCAGGAATAAAGTGAAAAGGTCCTGGAGGTTGAAGAATGCCAAAGTTGTCCCAGTGATAGTTGTACAACAGGAATGATGATAAAGAATCTCACAGAGATATGAAAAACCATCCCTGGGAATATTATTACAAATAAACTACAGTTGAAATCTGTCTGGGGCTCAGTGACGATCCTGAAGAGAGCCCTCGACACAAATCTTTGAGAACAGAAAACTTCACAGCTTGGTCCATGAATCGTCACCCCTTACCGAAATAAAGGTGGATACTTTGAGCCCATCCTGGGAATACTCCATTTTGAAACTCACATATATAGACACCAATCAACGAGACACACACACACACACACACACACACACACACACACACACACACACACACACACACACACACACACACACACACACACACACCCATTGTGGTAATACAATTTATGTGCATACACACATGTGCGAATGTACAACACGCGGATCCAGTAAGTAAATAAATAAATAAAAAAAGATTTACCTTGAAACAGCTTTGTTCTTTGACAGTCTCTGTTCTTTGAAACAGTCTCTGTTCTTTGAAACAGTCTCTGTTCTTTGAAACAGTCTCTGTTCTTTGAAACAGTCTCTGTTCTTTGAAACAGTCTCTGTTCTTTGAAACAGTCTCTGTTCTTTGAAACAGTCTCTGTTCTTTGAAAGAGGATTTAAAGTGGATAATTAGCGAAATTCAATTCAAAAATGTACCAAGCCACAGAACACAAAATGTCGATGTATACTTTAGGGTTTCGGCCTTCACAGATAAAACAAACATATGGTGAACATATGGTGAACACCTGGTCGTATGGACCTCATGGTTTTTTTGTCGAGGTGAGAGGTGGATTACAAATGGAGATCGCACAAAGTGATCCTTGCACATTTTCAGTGGATAAGACACCTACCGAGTCACCCACCACACAGCACCGTGGGACCCAACAAAGGCGGAGACGTACGTCTAATCGATGTGAGATTGAAAGCACGGTTACTTTTTCCCAAAATGAACAACCAAGCAGCTTGGAGGGTGCTCGTCAAGTGGCTTAAGCATTCAAGCAAGCACTCCAATGAAACGGTCAATCTAAAACGGCTCCCTTGGCATACAATTGGCAATCACAGAACAATCATCTTCAACATACATCTCCTGGAGACACACAAAATATCACATGTCCGAATTGGACAAATGACCACTTTCCTAGGAGTCCGAACTGCTTGTAAGTTCGATTCTGGAGCTTACATTTTGTAATTTGTTGATTTAAGAGAGAGTCGTGGTGATCACATCTGCTGACATGAGATAAAACAACGAACGCTGATGTCTCCGGGCATTATAAGAATTGCAATGTATCCAGCGATTCATAGCTATGATGAACAGCTCATTCAAAGTTGAGGCCTGTTCCAAGTTAAAGGCCCGGTCACACCTTGACGTTTTAGCCAACGTTTGCTGATTTTTGAAATTTTTTTCTAAAACAATGGTACACGTTGAATACGTTATGGGTAAGTTTTGATAACATTGAGAGCACGCTGAAAAACACTGACATACGTCGTTGTACGCTGGCTTTAAACGTTGTACTTTTTGGTTGTCCTCAAATTTTTTCATGCTTGAAATTTCACGACGTATGCCGGCGTATGACTCGCACGTTCCGCTACGCTGGCCACAAGTTGTATGCACGGTCTGCGATCGTTGACAGACGTCAACACATGCTACTTGTAAGTTAATCATAATTTGAGACACGCCGAGGTAATGTTTAGCGTACCCGAAACTTATTTCTAACCTATGATTAACGTGTTGTTGGCACGTTACGCGATCGTTGCCACACATCAACAGACGTTACTTTTTAGTTACTCATAGGCTGAAAGACGTCGGTATAATGGATCGTCCTTGCGTCAGCGTCCACGGCCACGGCCAGGACACTTATTTGCAGCATTCTTCAAACTTTTCTTCGGCATGACGAGGATGTTCACACTTCGATGTCTAGCTTGGCTATGATTCCAATTGTCCATCGGCAGCGTCTATTTAAAATAGTCGAGTTTGAACGTTTTAACACGTTCAGAAGAAACGCTTCAAATTTCAAAACCCCAGCGTCAAAAAACAAAGGCGAGTGACAGCAATTTAAATCGTTCATTGTAAACAATGAAAATAGCTGAGTGGTACCGTTTAAAAGTCGTTGAGTGTAAAAAAATCCAATTGTTGAGCGCAAGTGTCTACTTTCAATAGTGGAGATGCAGCCATTTAAATCGTTGAGTGGCAGCCTATGGATAGCAAACCCTACGTCACCGGCAAAGATAAACTGCCGCACGATATGGATAAGTTAGGCTATCGTTGGGCATAGTTTGTGAACGCCGGCTACACGATAATTATTCGTTGGTATATCGTATCTATAAGTAATCAAAGCGCTCTCTGCGCATTATTAGTTCATTGTGCATTTGTCCAACCCGTTATGAATAGACCTAAATCGTGAAAACAAGCTATAGCTCATTGTTGAAAAAGCCCCATAAAAAATTAGCCGCGAAGAACTTCGAACAATGGTGAAAAGATGTCTCCTACCCGTGGACACGCGGACGCAAGGACGATCCATCATAACCCACACCCTCCCCCTCACACCCACCCAGAATGTTCCTTTCCTTGTAAGTTAAGACACAAGTTCCTTGTAAGTTACTCATAAGTCGAAACACGTCGAGGTAATGTTTAGCTTACCCAAAACTTATTTTCTCCATCAAAGCTCATTTTCTTTTTTTCTCCTTGGCTCTGTGAAGGCACGTGACGAAATATCTGAAGTTGTTGTTGTTGTTGTTGTTGTTGTTGTTGTTGGTTTATTTTTTTTTAGTCTATCACGAATTTTAAAATATATTCGGACATTTGCTTTTAAGTTTCGACATCGACGTGACAATATCCTCAAACAGAAAATATTCACAGAGGAGGAACGAAGAAGAAGACATGAGCAAACTGAAGAGGCAATCGGAAGTGACGTAACGGCACGTGACGAAATATCGGAAGTTATTGTTGTTGTTTTTTTTAACGCTGCCAATACGCCATTATACGGTAGCTGTAAATTAGAAACACGTTCTTTAAGTGCTGTGGTCATCCGGAAGACATCAAGCAAATAAACTACATACGTCAATATGCGTTGGAGGTACGTTACACATAGGTTCAAAGCATGTTACTCATAGGTTAGAAATAAGTTTTGGGTACGCTAAGCATTACCTCGACGTGTTTCGACTTTTGAGGAACTTACAAGTAACGTGCCTCGACGTGTGTCAACGATCGTGTAACGTGCCTACAACACGTTACTCATAGGTTATAAATAAGTTTTGGGTACGCTAATCATTACTTCGACGTGTTTCGACTTATGAGTAACTTACAAGTAACGTGTGTTGACGTGTGTCAACGATCGCATAACGTGCCTACAACTTATGGCCAGCGTAGTGGAACATGTGAGCCATACGCTGGCATACGTTGTAAAATTTCAAGCATACCAAAATTTGAGGACAACCGCAAAGTACAACGAAGAAAGCCAGCGTACTACGATGTATGGCAGTGTTTTTTAGCGTGCTCTTAACGTATACAAAACTTACCCATAACGTATTCGACGTGTGCCAGCGTTTTAGACAAATTTTTCATAAGTCGGCATACGCTGGCTAAATCAAGGTGTGACAGCGCCTTGAACGGCGCATCTACATCTCATCTCCATCATCATGCAAAGTTATGTGTGCTGTGTTAGTTGAATAAAATATTGAAACAGTACATGATGATGTTGTTGTTTTTGTTTCACGGTATGGTATCGTATGGTGAAGGGACTTTAAAATGCATTCTTCAATAAAATGGAAACGGTACTTGGTGTTGTCGTTTTTTTTCATTTGTAAGCATCTTTAATGAAATTGCAATTGTGCATTCATGGTCGAACACATCTTAAAAACTTGAAAAACTTTCCACTTTGAACCAGGAACCGCCACAAACCGATAACGTTATCTCCCTTGCCCCATTGTACAAATTACCTGACTTTGATGGTGTTGCCATTTGCATCCTTTTTCATGAACCAGGAACCACCACAAACTAATAACATGACCCCCCTTGTCTCCATTGAAACAATGCCCCGACATGCACGGATTTTTCATGGGTGGGGAAATCCCCGGAACCTAACCCCCATTTCCCATTGAAACAATGTCCCCACATTCGCAGTTTCAACATTTTTAGGGTTTTCCCGGAATGTATCACCCACGAATGTCGGGGTCCTGTTGCACTTTACATGTGCCAAGTTTCAATTTTTTCCATGGAGCGATTTCAGAGGTACAGAAGTCCAAAGTTTTTCCTTTTTTTCAAAATGGCCACCACACCACATGACCCATGATGTCATAATTTTCATTAAAAACATTCCACGTGGTGAAAATTTTGTGTCAATTGAATAAGCTGTTGCAGAGAAAACATGGAAAATAAGCATGGACGTATGTATACGTACGGACAACACAAAAACATAATGCCTCCAGTGACTTTGTCAGCCAGGCATAAACAATATATTATTTTTTTAATTATTAAATAATATATTTACCATCTGTATTATTATTAGCACCATTACAGATGTCCCGATGAAGGCCTCAGATACCGCTCAAGCTTCAGAAATAACACTGTCGGGAACGTATCTCCATATAAACAATGGTATAACGCATTCATAGCGGTAAACTGTGTTATTGTAAAAATGTATGAACTAAAACAGCACTCGGTAAAATACCTACTTCTGCCAGGCTGAACAGTTTACATTTTATATCCCACTGATAGGCCAGATCTGCTGACCTGAACAAAAATCACTAAAAATTATCAGATCCAGATCTTCACCAAAATCGAATAATTTTGTCCTGATCACACACATAATCTGTCCATGAAATTTCATCCAACTCCATGCACAACTTTTTGAGATATCCTGTTCAGAGACAAACAAACAAGAAAGACATCGTGCAGTGCGCAATACCTGCGAAATCCCGAAAACAAATATGACCTTAAAAATAATTGCTGGTTGAATTCAATGAGCAAATATGCAAATCCTCTTCAAATTTCAAGTCAATGGGATGAAAATTGAGGATTTTCCAAATTTTGCCCAAGTTGTTGATCTTTGGCCTAGGTTGACCTAAAAAATAATTGGAGGTTGAATAAATGGCCAAATGTGCATATTATCTTCAAATCTCAAGTCAATCGGTTGAAAATTAACAATTTTAGAATTTTGGCCGATGTTGACCTCAAAAATAATTGGCAATTGAATTCAGTGATCTGATATGCAAATCTTCAAATTCCAAGTAAATCGGTTGAAAATTGAGGATTTAGTAACAGACAGACAGGGATGAAAACATAAACTCTTTCCACCTTTGGTGGTGCACGTAATGAGCGCAGCGTTTCAAAAAAGTACACAAGGAAAAATAACTTGCCATTTAAATAATTCAGGCAGTAAGATGTCTGACCAAAATCAGTTGGAAGATAAAATTTTCACCAAACCAAAATCCAAACTGATAATTAATTAGTATAAAAATGCATAAAGCATCACTCCATTACAAACTGCAACAATATGAAGCAATCAGGGAAGCCAATATAAAAAATTACCCCGTGTGGGGGTGACGGTCATCTCTATAATACCACAAGTTCTCAATGTTCAGTTATGACCGAAGACTACTGCGCAGTTTGGTTAAAGATGACTCGGCATTTTGGTGCGCGCACACGAAATTGTATTTTGAAAATAAATGCCGACGTTTACATTTCGGGTTTTGAAACTTTTGCACCTTTAGCAGCAAATGTATAAATGAACAAGTATGAGTTCCTGTTAATAGGGTGTAGTGTTCTCGGGTCAGGAGGAATTTTTGGCCAACTTTGAAATCACGTGACGTGAAAACGAAAGCGAATATCGAAAATCCGGCCTGACCAAATCTAGATATTGTCCCACAGATTCATATGCCACAATCAAATTCAAGATAACGTAAGAAATGCAGGAGGAGATAGATTTTGAAAATCGTCATTTTGCAACTACATGAAGCAGTTTTCGCAAAATTAAAAGTCACGTGACGTGTACGTATTCGAAGATATCGGTATTCTTTCGAATGGGCATGAAAGACAACGTCAGCTGCTATGCAATGAAACCATTCACTAACTCTTACCATGCCCAGTAGAGAATATATAGCCTCCTGAAGGTAGGGCAGTTTTTGCAAACTTTGAAGTCACGTGACGCGAAAACGAAAGCGAAATTCGAAAATCCGTCCCGATCAAATTTAGATATTGTCCCATACATTCATATGCCATAATCAAATTCAAGATCGCTTTCGAAATGTAGGAGGAGATAGATTTTGAAAATCGTCATTTTAGCATTTTTGCCAACTTTGAAGTCACGTGACACGAAAACGAAAATATCGAAAATCCGGCCCGACCAAATTTCGATATTGTCCCATAGATTCATATGCTACAATCAAATTCAAGATCACTTGAGAAATGGCGGAGGAGATAGAATTTGAAAATCGTCATTTTCGCAACTTCAAAGGCCTCGTGACCTTGACCTTGACCTTCGGTGACCTTGAAAGTCATACCATCGTATACGTCTCATCAACCTCTATCAGGATCACTAATGACCAGATCTCCCGCTTCAACTTCATTGTGAACGGACGGACGGACAGATCGAAAGACATTGACACCCATATTATTAGGTCATGCTCGAAGAGATGACCTAAAAAGGAATTAAAAGGATACAAAGCATATTCAGCAATAACATAAATGAAATGTGAAGCTGACTGCCGAGCACAGTGGTTCATAACCTGGGTTCGGTGAGCCAGTCTCAGGGGTTCAGTGAAAGCCCTCCGAAACACATTGCAATTTTGCTATAATTTGCTTTCAGTCTAACTTAATTTTATTTATTTCTTTTTTTCAGGATCAGGATGTCAGTTAAGAAAAGGAAATGGTCGGAGGATTACGTGTGGTACAGGTTCACGTATACCACGGAGCAGGACGGAACTCAGCATTCTCAATGCATGCTTTGCTATGTGAAGTTGAGCAATTCCAGTCTTGTACCAGTGAAACACTTCATAAAATTGCATGGCGAGGGACAGTACAAGGACGCAACGTGAGATGAATTCAAATTCCAAAGAGCTCAATTCGACGCAAGGGCTACTTTTCCCACTCACAACTTCATTCCAATTGACAAACCGATCCTCAGCGCCTCGTATGAAGTTGCGTATCTAATCGCAAAACAGGGGAACCACACACCGTTGGCGAAACGCTCATTAAACTGGCCGCATTGAAGATGACCAACATCATGCTTGGAAAAGCTGCTGAAGAAAAGGGGTCTCTTGTTCCACTCTCAAATGACACCATCAGCAGCAGAATCGACGACATGAGCAATGATATCCTCGCCCAGGTAGTTGCAAATTTTGTCGCGCGTCTAACGAAATTCAGCCTTCAACTCGACGAGACCACCGACGTTTCTAATTTGAGCCAGCTCATCGTATTTGTGCGTTATGTCAAGGGAGACGAGATCACGGAAGAGTTTCTGTTCTGCAAGCCTCTCACAACAACGACTAAAGCAGCTAATGTGAAGAAACTTGTGGACGACTTCTTCAGAAGCAACGGTCTTTTGTGGAACATGGTGTCTGCAGTTTGCTCGGACGGGGCTCCAGCCATGCTGGGCGCAACTCCGGTTTTGGAGCGCTGGTGAAGGCCGATGCACCACACGTCAGTCACGCACTGTGTCCTGCACAGACACGCGCTGGCATAAAAAAAACTCTGCCTCCAGAACTGGCCAATGTTCTGAAAATCGTCGTTGAAACTGTGAATTACGTGCGAAGCAGTGCTCTGAATCATTGCATCTTCAAAGACCTGTACAATGAAATCGGCTCTGAATTCGAAGTCCTTCTATACCACTCTAACGTTCGGTGGTTATCACGAGGGAAGGTACGAAGGGCGTGTTTTTGCCTTGCGTGTCGAATTAACCCTGTTTCTGCGAGAGCACCAGCATCGCCATGCAACTCATTTCAAAGAATCAAAGTTCATCCTAGCCTTGTCGTACATGGCTGACATCTTTGACGCACTCAACCATCTCAATTGCCAGATGCAGGGCAGTGGAGTGAATGTCATCGAAGCTGAAGAAAAGCTGAGCGCTTTTTGAAAGAAGTACCAAGGGAACTGAAGCAAGCGATTGCCATGCACTTGGATGAGCTGGGAAAGTCATTCTATGGATATTTCCCTGACCAAGCACAACACCCAGCATGGGTGAGACAGCCATTTACTTTCGGCATCACAACGGCAGATGTCAACGATCAATACCTCGACGACCTCATCGAACTTCAGCAGAGCCAGACTCAACAACAACTCTTCGACACAACAATGATCTAAACGTTTTGGTGCCGCCAAATGGAAGGGTATCCTCTCATCGCTAAAATTGCCCTTGAGATCCTCACGCCGTTCGTTACAACGTATCTCTATGAGCATGCATTTTTGAAACCGCTGGACATCAAAACAAAGAAAAGGAGCAGACTTGCATGCAAAAGTGATACGAGGGTGGCCCTTGCCAAAACAAAGCCACGCATTTCCCAGATCGCCTCAAAAAAGACAAGAACAAAAATTGCATTAAGATCCAATTCTTCTTATTATCCAAATATAATTTTGAATTTTGATGCAATTTTTTGATTCATTTTTGTATTAATTAAAATTGAAAATTTTGGTCAAATTTGAGTGGTTCGGCGAGTGTACGGAGGTTTTTGTTAGGGTTCGGCGCCTCTGAAAAGGTTAAGAACCACTGGTCTAGCAACATGTACTCTCATTCGTGCATCATCATTCAAAAACGTTTTTCTCCATGTGAAGCCGGCAAAACCATGAAGCCCATGTGAGCAGGCCAATTCAGACATGAGAGAGAACTCGCTTCATCAGGCTGTAGCAAAAGCAGTGAGTAGCAAATTATCTCTCATGCAAAGTCAAAGCACATCAAAGTTACAAATGGCCTAAAATGAAATATGCAGCGAACAGGCATTTAAGGATCCTCTTAAGGTTTCACCGAGGACAAGTAAAACATGATGCTCATGATGGTGGCTCTCACCATTTTCAATCATTTGAAATGGTAGTTTCATGACGTTTAGTTTGGATGTGGGTGAATATGAGAGAACAAAATAATGCAAAAATAAAATAAAATTGTGAGTACAACAAGCCAGAGCAGTATTACGCAGATGTTGGTTACCTGACTTGCTTGCTACCTTATGACTCAATATTCTTCTTCTCATTCTCTTCCCTTTATAAAAGATGAGGTCCAATGGTACCAAGCTTTTCCCCTGTCTTAACCACAATACTCCCCTTCCCCCAGTCCTTAGCCATCTATCTCCACTCTTCAACCACCACCTTATTGATATCCCTCCTCACACAATCTTCCCATCTCAACCACAATCTATTTATTTTCCTCCTACCTCATTTCCTCAACCCCACCACTCTCTTTGCCATTCTCTCTTCCCCCATTTGCACCAAGTGTCCAGCCCACTTCAGCCGGAATTTCAGCAATCTCCCCATCAAGCTCATCTGCACACCAATCTCCTCCCTCAGTTCATCCATCTACCTCATATACACCCTCTTTACTCCGGCAATCCTCCTGACCCAGTTGTTCCGCAGACTGACAATTTAGCAAAATCACAAATAAAAGGATGAAGAAAAGGACCAAGAAAAGGACCTGTTTCATAACAAAGTTTCATAACAAAGGACAACAAAGTTTCATAACGACTCTGTGTGGAATTTAAACTTAGTACAAACACTCTGTTGCTGTCTTTCTGTTCGTGCCACTGTTTTGAGACTATAAAGATGGGCCGGCATCACACAAGTGACCATAACTTTCCCTTTCAATTTCCTTGCTCTCTGTCTGCAATTACTCCCTCCGCCCTACTGCACACATTCACATTCACTTGAATCCTCTTCCACAAAAAACAACTCCTTACAATGGAGTAAGGACCATGTTGTACAAAATTCAAACAAACAAAAAATTATGTTTACCTCCTTTGTATTGCATTTAACAATCGTATTCTTTTTCATTTCAATTCACTTGAAAGATATTAAACTCGATATAATTTGACATCGTAACATCCACTGATATGCCTCTGCCCACATTTTTATATCATTAATTATACATACTTGTACCAAGTTTGATTTAAATCCATTCAGCTTTTATCAATGATCACATTTTCCCCGAACATGATGTCTGACTTTTGACCTCTTGATGCCAAAATCGAACCAGTTCATATTTGCATCATATTATACACTTACACTAAGTTTGGTCAAAATCCCATCGCTGGTTCACAAGTTAGCACTGCAGCAGAATTTTTACCTTAGGAGACCTCTGACCTCTTCAAGCAATAATTTAATCAGTTCATCTTTACATCATTACACATACTCGTTCCAAGTTTGACTTAGATCCTTTAGCCGTTCTTAAGTTATCGTAGAAAAGATAACCTATTATGGGTGCACGGACGTACGAACAGCCAGCCAGATAGAAAAACCTGAAAACAAAATGCCTCGAGTGACTGTCAGTGGAAGTCAAATGTTGAAATATTCTGAAATAAAATACAAAATACTAAAATCAAACACAAAAAAGTGAAACACTGCAAATTATGAGACCTGATCCTCTTACATGAGGGTGTGAATGCATGGATCAGGGTGGAGAGAGTAACAGCAGACAGAAAGATATCAACAAAATTGAAAGGGAAATTGCTTTAAATGAAGAAAGATCTCAAGGAAATTGAAAGGGAAATTGCTTTGAACTAATAATTTGCTTTAAATAAAGACCACAATGGAGGAAGACAACTCTGTAATCAAAATGTGGGACCAAGGCCTTACGTTGATTGGCAGCTGTGCTCGTTAGTGGTGTCTTCCTCTTTGAAAAGATACCTTCCCAAACATACTTAGACAACGTTTTTGCAAATGTGAAACAAACCTATGACAGTGAGACCAGTGCCATATCAGATGACTAATCAGAGGTCAGAAAATTGGTCCTTAGCCTTGCCATGTTCGGCAGCAGTTGGTGCCTTCATTTCTGCAAAATCTGAAAACTGTCCTATTATTTGAAGAAAATAAATTCTGTCTTTGGACCAATATTCAGTTTTCACAGGATTTCATCATTAAGAAAAGATCTGGATGTGTATTTCAATCAGGATGTCAAAATACATTTACTCTATGACTACCACAGAACCAGAGTCAGCTTCTCACGTACCAACAGCATAAACCCTTGCACCACAGAATGAGCAAGAAGAGTTGGTACTAAGCTGAAATGCCTAAATTAACATTACAAGCATGATACTTGCAATACATTCCAAGGTATTCTCCAGATTTAGAAAGAGAGTTGCCCAATTAGGGATGAGAACTATCATATGTGTTTGTGGATAAATCTACAGGACATGTATAGACAAAGCCAGAAGAGGAAATCATTCTTAAAAGCTTGAATTGTCAAAATATTCTGGTCCCGAAGGTGTTCTTTAATTTTGATATCCCAGTCATGGACAATTGTCCCCAGGCGGTGCAGTTAAACATTATTCATGTTTTTGTTCACCAGAAAATTCACAATTATTTGTCATTTCCACCATATTTGTAATGACAATTTCTGCCATCTTGATTTTCAGCGACAATGTCGGAAACATTTTTATAGGCATTCAATACCAATATTTAAAAAAGAGATTTCCTCAAAAATTATGAATCTACTTCCAGGATACTGACTTTTACAAATAAAAGTGAACATCAACTTTGAATCGCCCAAGTAGAACTCTTGCAATTGCACAGAAATCAAATAGGAAATGCTTAAATTGCTGAACTTTGGCAAAATATACCAAAGGAAATACAAGCGAAACATCCGTCAACTTAACGTCCCATCAATTTGAAGATAATAAATTTTAGTCAAGCGCAAGTCTAAACATCTTGGGGAAAAGCGCATTATTCCGGAGCTTCCCCATCAGTCCTTGAGATACATTTGGAATGATTATTTTTTTCCAAGAGATGTCTTGATATGCAAGTGCAGTAAGCATGTATAGCTTCACCACAAAGCACTTTTCAAAGTTTGAATGGAGTTTTAATCTCAGACAAAAAGGTTCGAGAAACGAAATATACTCACAAAAGAAAACTCCCACATCAACTTTAAGTTTTTCAATTTGAGTCCCTCGACATCAAAGCAGTTGCTCCATTTGGCCTTTAAGCTCTCTATGCCAATAAAATAGATGATTTCAGATTGCCCCTTCAGCAACGTCTCAAGAAGAGTTGGTCGTCGTTCTTTGTGGTCAGCAGAATCAATGTCCATTGAAGTCGAAATTTGAATGCCCATAGATAAAATCAATGGATTCCAGGTCTGGCTCCGAAGGGGGTAATCTAGCTGCTCAAAGACAAATGCAGTCAAGGATTCTCACCAGGATTTGTGGAAGGCAAGGTGAGTTGACCAAATTCATGTGTTTGGAGATCTTGAAATGGTGACGGTGGGCCCATCAAATTAAATTATGGAGCAGGTATTACAGCAGGCAACAGCACAAGCATCATGGTCAGTAAAATACAAGCTGGAAATCTTGGTACAAACAGAGTAAAGACCACATTGAACAAAATAAAAAACAAACAAAAATTCCTATTTACTGCTTCTGTATTGAAATTCACAATTGCATTCTAGTTAATTTCTGTTCACTTAAAAGATATTAAAAATGATAGTAATAATAAAGTCAAAAAATGCAAACTATGACATCTGATAAAATGATAACACTTGGATTCCAGACAAGTAAGTCTAAGGTAGTAAGATGAGGATTTCCATTGTAGAGGTTTCTGGCACAAGTGGAGCGAAGTTCAGCTGCTGAAACATTTCCCACTGATTCTGTTGAAAGGATTTTGTGTCTAACAATTGTATTAAATGCTGATTTCGGGGGTTTTTTGGGGGTTTTTTTTTTACACAAGTTATTTGCACTTAACAGTGTTTCACGACAGGTCTTCAAGACAGCTCAACACCACAACCTCAGATCCTGTCCGGGGAAAAACGTGATCTTTTCCACCTCCGTCTGGGGAAAAACGTGATCTTTTCCACCCCCGTCCAAGGAAAAACGTGATCTTTTCAACCCCCGTCCGGGGGAAAACGCGATCTTTTCCACCTCCATCCGGAGAGAAAAACGCGATCTTCTCCACCCCCGTCCGGAAAAAAAAAACGCGATCTTCTCCACCCCCGTCCGGAATAAAACACGATCTTGTCCACCCCGTCTGGAAAAAAACACGATCTTTTCCACCTCCCTCCGGGGAAAAACACGATCTTTTCCACCCCCGTCCAGAAAAAAACACGATCTTTTCCACCCCCGACCAGAAAAAAACACGATCTTTTCCACCCCCGTCCAGAAAAAAACACGATCTTTTCCACCCCCGTCCGGAAAAAAAACATGATCTTTTCCACCCCCGACTGGAAAAAAAACACACGATCTTTTCCACCCCCGTCCGGAAAAAAAGACGATCTTTTCAACCCCCGTCCGGAAAAAAATAGGATTTTTTCCACCCCTGTCCGGAAAAAAACAACGATCTTTTCACCCCCGTCCGGAAAAAAACACGATCTTTTCCACCCCCGTCCGGAAAAAAAACACAATCTTTTCCACCCCCGTCCAGGGAAAAACGTGATCTTTTCCACCCCCGTTCGGGAAAAACCACGATCTTTTCCACCCCTGTCCGGAAAAAAAACGTGATCTTTTCCACCCCCGTCCGGAAAAAAATCACGATCTTTTCCACCCCCGTCCGGAAAAAACACGATCTTTTCCATCCCCGTCCGGAAAAAACACGATCTTTTCCACCCCTGTCCGGAAAAAAATAGGATTTTTTCCACCCCCGTCCGGAAAAAAACAACGATCTTTTCACCCCCGTCCGGAAAAAAACACGATCTTTTCCACCCCCGTCCGGAAAAAAAAACACGATCTTTTCAACCCCCGTCCAGGGAAAAACGTGATCTTTTCCACCCCCGTTCAGAAAAAATCACGATCTTTTCCACCCCCGTCCGGAAAAAAAACACGATCTTTTCCACCCCCGTCCGGAAAAAACACGATCTTTTCCATCCCCGTCCGGAAAAAACACGATCTTTTCCACCCCCGTCCGGAAAAAAACACGATCTTTTCCACCCCCGTCCGGAAAAAAACACGATCTTTTCCACCCCCGTCCGGGAAAAAACACGATCTTTTCCACCCCCGTCCGGAAAAAAACACGATCTTTTCCACCCCCGTCCAGAAAAAAACACGATCTTTTCCACCCCCGTCCGGAAAAAAAACACGATCTTTTCCACCCCCATCCGGAAAAAAACACGATCTTTTCCACCCCCGTCCGGAAAAAAATGCAATCTTTTCCACCCCCATCTGGAAAAAAAACACGATCTTTTCCACCCCTGTCTGGAAAAACATTTTCCACCCACTTCCAAAAACATGATCTAACCGTTAAGCCCCAAGTCCACCTCTTTCCAAATTTCCAGTTTTTCCTTCCTGAGAGTTTGCTTCTGTATCCATGTTTTCCACCCCGTGCTTCCTCCCGTCCCCTTCACCCCTCCTCACATCCATTATTTGTCCGTCTCCTTCGATTTTTCCTTCAACCCTACCATTGATGCATTTCCCCTCTCTTTCTACTGTTCTTTTTATTCTGTTTAAGTCCTGATCCGTTCGATGTTATAGCTCCTCCACATGCCTCGACTTGCATACAAAAAAGGTTTATAAATGGTAATGTCTTTGCTCATGTCCTTACTTTTGTGAGTAACTAGCTCAGTTAAGGCGAGATGAAATCTGTTAAGTTTTCCTTAAACCTCACTGAAAATATGAACCATCCTTTTCATTTTTCTTGTCTACATCCTGAGCTTAGAAAGAAAATTCTGAACTTACTGTGCAATGAGGAAAACAAAAGCATACAGAGCTTACTACAATGTGAACAGAACATACCGTGCACTACTTCCCCCCCCCCCCCCAAAAAAAATCACTGAGCGATACCGAGGTTAAAATGCCATGCCAATAGGAGAGGCATAGGACAGAGAAAGCTACAGGGCTGAGAAATTAACAGCACAATTCGTTGTTAGTCGATTTATAGTCACCATTACCATGAACACAACTCAAAGAAAAAATGCAGAAACCTGTTAATGTGGTACAGTAAACATGACAAGTTTTGAGCCTTAAATAATGCACTTTGTCCTTCCCCTTCCTGTATCTATACAATTGTCCTCACTTATTTATATATTCTAAATAACCCCTGATAATGGGGTTATGCATTAGTGAACAGGGGGTCTGCCTAATCAACACAAACAAGTTGTAAATAACCAAAAAATAAATCAATTAAAAACCCCTAGCACCTCCAAACAAAGCGGAAAACAACTTGTTATATCTGGTGATTATCGGTCGACCCACTATGAAATGATCCAAAACAAATTTGGAACGTAATGATTCGTCCCCTTATTCTCTTCTTTGTGGAATTGTCTCCCTGTGGCCATTGTCTCCTCCTCCTCCTCACTTCTTTCTTTCAAACGGTCTACCCATCATTACCTCGTCTCCCCATCCATTCAGATCCACATTATTTTCTCCACACATACAGATTCTTTCCCATTTTACCACCTCAGAGCCATTATGACTCGTTTTTGAGTTATTCCTTCTTTTGGATGTCCATGACACCCATCCTCCACCCCATCCCCCCTACATTGCATGCCCTTTGGTAGACTGTAAATTCGCTGTCCTTTGTTATTTACCTCTTCCATGAGCCTCGACCCTTACATGTGCAAAAAAAAACCACAAAAATTCTCATCTTTCTTTCTCGGTGAAGGATTTTCACTTGGCAAAAATATACGAAATTTATCATCAGCTTTCACTGCCAGGGAGATGAAACCAGAACCTAACAATACAAACTGATATGTAATTTTATGAAACCCTGCATCTGGCTCTCTGAAATTCAGATATGGATGTCCATGAAATTTGTCAAACTCAATGCTGCAAAAACGAATGCGCTGGTGATTAGCCACTAATCTGTCGTGAAACATTCCAACCTCAAACCAACATTATGGAATAAAAGACTATGCCAAGATTCGTGCCAGTATGAGGTGTTAACGCTTCATTGGAACAAGAGACCACTCTGTTGCTCGAAAGAAAAGCGAGCACACACATAAGGATACACACAAAGAACGTTGATGCAGGAGGTGGTCATTCAGACCATCGTGCCTGTACTGCACCAATCCCAGTATCATTACCCATCTACACACAATATAGCTACCATGCACACAAGCTAATATCCCCACACCCCTATACATCCAATGCATCAAGGTACTTATCAAATTCCATTTAATCCCCTCTGCTGTCATTACCTTTCTGGGGGGGGAGGAGACCATTCCATGCATTAACCACTCTGACTGCAAAAACCCTGCGCATTAACCACTGCCTTAAAACTGTCCTAACTCTCATCTTCTTAAACCCTCAAGCTATGGACCGGACCCATCCTATCACTGTCCATTCTGTTGAAGAATTCCACTGCACCTATCTTGTCCACACGCTTCATTATCTTAAACATCTCAATTGGATATGCTCACAATAGTCTCCTTTCTCATGCATAAAGTCCTGTTTCCTTCAACCGCTCATCATGGCTTTGTCTAGCTAGCCCTGAAATCAATTGAGTTGCTAGACGCTGTACCCTCTCTACAGCAGCTATATCCAGTGGTTCACATAAATGGTACTCAAGGAACTCGTGAGGGGTAAAAGAAACAAACTAAATGCGTCCTTCAAAGATGCTCAGAAAGCTAAAAAGTGTACTCGCACAAGAGGCTTTTGATGAAAGGTTTTCTCATCTAGTGTAGATTACATTCTTCCATGATAATTCTGATATCCTGTGATTTCAAAATTTGAATGTACTAAATATAAACAACATAATTTATAAGCAATATTGTAAGTTTATAACTTTTAAGATTAAAAAAAGGATCGAAGGAGAACGTGCCAGTGAAGAGGAAGAAGAGGAGGTTCAGTAGAGTCCAGGACAAAATAAAAAGAGTGGTTTGCGAGTGTCTCGTCTGCAGTGAACGTTCTGAGAGAGCGCTCACAGAGGAGTAAGATGCGTACAAAGCTCAGAGGTGCATTAAAAATCAGTGGCAACTGGGAAAGCAGACGAGTGCGCCTGAACCTGACAAAATATTTTTTTCGTGAGTACCAAACCATTTCTGCTGGTACTCATTGGAGAACCGAATTAAAGAAAATTGTGTGAACCCCTGGCTATATCCTTTGAACACATAACACCCAAAGCATTAACTTTGCTTTGCTGCCCATGGTGGTTTTTATACCTTTGCTAACAATCAGTTGATAAAACCAAGCTCCGTCATCACAGACACATTTTGTTCCTACATTCCACCGAATGCAAAAATCTGTAAATCTATTTTCTTCCATCCACTAAAAGCACCAAAACCAACTTATGCTTCAATCAAAGAACAACAGAAACAACTGAAACATTGGTTCATGCTCTCATAGCATTTTCCTTTCATAACTCAATATTTGAAGGTTTGTCTGGATATTCTCTCAAGACCATGCAACTTACACAAAATATGGCAGAAAAGCTCGTGGTTCAGGGTTGCAAATTTGATCACATCACTCCAATCTTCAACGCACTATACAGGCTGCCAAGAACACCAACATATATCAAATGTAAAATACTGCTGAAAACCTTTAAAGCCAAACATAAGTTGCTTCATGACAATATTGCTGCACCAATCACATATTTCACATCTGCAAGAAATGTATTGTTGAACAGTCAATTGTAACTGGTGCAAAGAGGAAGCTATTTAGCGATTGATCATTTTCAAATATGCTATACAACTGGAAAACTCACTGCCTTTGAAACCTTGAACAACCTCATCTAATACGTTTTAGTTAAAGACACAACTAAATCAGATGTTTACAGTTGCTTTTGAATAAACTTTCAATTTGTTTCCTCTTCCTGCTTACAAAGCACTGCAATTTGGTGAAAAATGGAAATTACGACAAAATAAATGTATTGATTGACAGATTGATTGATTGATGGATGTTTGTGTTGTTTTATTACTTGAAGTATAATTATACCTGCAAATTTCGTGGAAATAACTTACAGCATTTTAATCAATGATGTAACATCATAACTGTGATTATATAATATTGGAAGGAAAACTGACATCAAGAAAATACACTTAGATATTAACATTTATGAGAGTTGTTCCATTCCACATAACATAGATGTGCACAATCAGAGGAGCACTGGCTGGCTTAAAGCTCGTGATTTTCCGTTTCCAAAAAATTGTGTTCCGTTGAAAAATTAAATTCAGTTTAAAGAAAATTTACATTCCGTCTAAAAAAAAAAATCCGTTTAAAGAATAAATCCCGTTTTGTCTTATTGATGGAAAAATAAGCATTTATTTGCGTACTTTCATTGGAAAAAAAATACAATTCTCCTCAAGTCTTAACACGTAAAATAATCCATGGCGTCCCTGGGTCGTATATTTTGCCATTAAGGTGACACAAACGTAGAGTATAATAAAACAAAAATAAAATTAGAAATGGCAGGTGCGAAAAATGTGGAAACCGGATGCATGAGACATGGCACTTAAAACCAAATGAATGTTGATTACGATGTCCATGTACAGTATGCTCACCGACAAAGGAAGTATACAGATGTGAGTCTGTACATTAACATAGATATACCAAGGTTTTTTTTGGACGTTTTTGATGATTATTTTTGTGAAACTCATCTGCATTTCGACAATTTTTCACTGTAAAAAACCAACACAAAGGCTTGAACATATGATGAGCAAAGTTGCACAAATGTGCATGTGATGAGCAACATTTTGTTTTTGTCAATCATATTTTCAGTGAATATTTTTACCGAATTTTCAACAAAGTGGGGCAACATTGAAATCAAATTTCACCTTCACACGGGCTCTCTCGAGATTGTTTGAGGGAATTTTATTCAGTATGTAGTCATGTAGTGCCAGCAATGGAGATCGAGATTCACAGCAAAGCTCGTCCGAAGCAGTTGTGATGGAAATGAGCAGAGCATTGGCTGTGCTCACGCTCTGGATATAGATGGGAGTAGATGGGAGTAGATGGTATGTGTGTGTGGTATGTATGCATCGAATTGCAGTGTATGGTTTTTCCTAATTTTCATAACTACTCTGTGGGAATTAAATCTCTGGAATATCATGCACACAAAACCAGAAAATGTAATGAAGATTATATTTGTAATTCAACCTAATCTTGATTGGTTTCTGTAATCTACTACATTTTTAGCACCCGTTGGACTTATTTCAAAATGGGGGCTTATGGATTTGGTCTCTATTTTTGTGTCCATGCATGTGTGCGTGCGTCTGTGACCATAACTTGCACATGTCTGCACAAATTTTATTCATACTTAGCCTAAAGACAACACATGATGGCTTACATATGATGCACATCATTTTTTTCATTTCGAGATCCGATCCAAGATGGCTGACTGGTGGCCATTTTGTTACTTAAAATTGTCCCCAACCATTTCTCCGACATGCATGGTCCGATTTTGTTCAAACTGGGC
>NC_140966.1:17951577-17959077 GCF_056783735.1 Eptatretus burgeri
TGGAGGCCATTCAGCCCATCATGCCTGCACGAACACCATACCAACCCATCGACACAATATCCAAGGAAGAAAATGCCAAAAAAATGTTTTTAATTGAGGAAAAAAAATGTTTTTGTTTGTTTGTTTTTTGTATTTATATATACTAGTACGGGCCCGTAGGTGCGAAAACGACGACTGGATTGTGGCATTATTTCAATTACATTGGACCAACTGTATCATAAATGGCCATAACTTGGGAAATACCTGGGAAATATACTCAGGTCCCCAACGTCAATTGTGACGTCATATCAAACGAAGAAGAATTGTGACGCCCCCTCTCTCTTGCGCCCCCTCGCTCCCCCCTAGTCTTGCCCCTCCTCTCTCCCCCCTCCTCTCTTCCCCCTCCTCTCTCGCCCCTCCTCTCTCGCCCTCTCTCTCACCCCCTCCCTCCCCCTCCTCTCTCCCCACTCCTCTCTCGCCCCACTCACACCCCCTCTCTCTCGTCCCCACTCCCATCCCCTCTCTTGCCCCCCTTTCTCGCCCCTAGTCTCACCCTTCCTCTCTCCCCCTCCTCTCTCCCCCCCCCACTCTCATCCTCCCCTCTCCCGTCCCCCTCTCTCGCAGATATTGGTCGACAGATAAATGGCCGCAACTTGGGAACCGCTCGTCTGATTAATATCAAACCTCGAAAAGGCACATCTGCGGGGCCCCGGCAATATTCCTGGTAAGTTTCAATCCGATCGGACCGGCGGTCGTCGACAAACTGCGGTCGCAGACAAACAGACAAACAGACAAACAGACGCACGCGCGCACACAAACACACACACACACACATTGCTGGAATTATAGATAGATGCTGTTATCATTATTCTGAGAAAAAATGGCATAAGGTGATAAGGTGGAACGACACTTCAGCTGCCATATATATACACCTTTTCAACACTGCAAAAAGCAATAAAATGGCCGTAACTTGGGAACTGCTCGTCCGATTAATATCAAACCTTGAAAAGGCACATCAATAGCTGAAACGGATGAAGAATGATATCAAACGTTGAAAAAGCACATACTCAGGACCCAGAGTCAATTGTGACATCATATCAAAAAAAAAAAAGAGGAAGCATTCTGACGTCATTCGTGACGTCATAGCACCATGTCCTGTCTGGTTGACAGACAATATATAGGTCGTTATTGGTTGACAGACATTGGTCATTGTATCACGTTATTCTTTTTATTACTGCCAATTATTGTGCTGTTATTATTATTATTAATATGCTGTTATCATTATTCTGAGAAAAAAATGGCATGAAAGGTGAGAAGGTGGAACGACACTTCAGCTGCCATATCATAAATACACCTTTTCAACACTGAAAAAAGCAATAAAATGGCCGTAACTTGGGAACCGCTCGTCCGATTGAAATCAAACCTCAAAAAGGCACATCTGCGGGGCCCCGGCAATATTCCTGGCAAGTTTCAATCAGATCGGACCGGCGGTTATCAAGAAATGGTGGTCGCAGACAAACAGACAGACAGACACACACACAGAGATTACTATAATTACTATAACACAGAGAATTATAGATACTAGTACGTGCCCGTAAAAAATAATAATAATAATAATTTTAAAAAATAATAATAAATAAATAAACCACACAGGCCGTTTCTTCGCTCTCACGTGCCAGTACGTGCGTGACCCGGAAGTTCGATATTATTCGCAGTTACGGTTATTCGCAATTTATTTTTAATACCCAATTATTCAATTAGCGCCAACGTATTTTACCTTTTCGCAATGTCGTGGCAAGGAAAAACAAAAAGAGAAGAGAAGAGAGAGAAAAAATGTACTTCCTGGTTCGGAGCATACCAGCACTCTGATGTTCCCGAAATTTATACACCGTCTAATATGAAAACGATCATAACTTGGGCCATTGTGTTTATCTATAAACGCGCATAAGAAATCGAGAAATTATTAGAATATACGAAGTCATCACTCTCCGGAAGCCCGTACGTTGTAACCCGTAATGGGGAACGCGGCTGTGCTTCCCTTCCACATCGGCCACGCCAACGCAACAACGTGTCTTCCCATTGGTTTGGTAAATAAATGGCCATAACTTGGGAAGCACTTGTCCGATTAATATCAAACCTTAAAAAGGCACATCCTCAGGTCCCCAGCAATATACCTGGCAAGTTTCAATTAGATCGGACCAGAGGTTGTCGAGAAACAGCGGTCACACACACACACACACACACACACACACACACACACACACACACACACACACACACACACAATCAAAATAAAAAACTTTCAAACCGCATGCCAGAAACAACAACCACACAGGCCGTTCTCTCGCTCTCGCATGCCCATATGTGCGTGGCCGTACATGCAAAAAAAAAAAAAATTTTCAAACAACCACACAGGCCATTCCTTCGCTCTCATAAACGACGACTGGATTGGGGCATTGTGTTTATCTATAAATGCGGATAAGAAATCGAGAAATTATTAGAATACAGTAAGTCATCACTATCCAAAAGTCGTGCATGTCCGTACGGAATGTTCACATCATTCCACGAATTATCGCTTGCATTGAAGTAACAACTGCTGTGATACTTACACACAGAGTTAATTAAAATCAAGTTTTCCTCCCTGTCTTTGCTTGCCATGACATTCGCTGCCATTTACCATTGGCACTCCTACCCCACAGTAACTAAGGCACCGATCGATCCCCATCGTAACCAGCACGGCACGTGACGTCATCGTCGGCCGGCCGTGCACCAGCCTTCGCATCCATGCCCACGCAGCAACGTGTCCTGTGATTGGTAACTAAATGGCGCATCGGCCACGCCTACGCAGCACGTGTCCTGTCATTGGTTGGTAATTAAATGGCTATAACTTGGGAATCACTTGTCCAATTAATATCAAATCTTGAAAAGGCACATCCTCAGGTCCCCAGCAATATAGCTGGCAAGTTTCAATTAGATCAGACCAGCGGTTGTCGAGAAACAGCAGTCACACTCTCACACACACACACACACACACACACACACACACACACACACACACACACTGCTGGAAATATATATATATATATATATATATATACATATATATATATATATATACATATATATATATATATATATATACATATATATATATATATATATATACATATATATATATATATATATATATATATATACATATATATATATATATATATATATATATATATATATATATATATATACATATATATATATATATATATATATATATATATATATATATATATATACATATATATATATATACATATATATATATATATATATATATATATACATATATATATATATATATATATACATATATATATATATATATATATATATATATATATATACATATATATATATATATATATATATATATATATATATATATATATATATAATTCTTTTCTTCCCCCAGGGGAGTGGGCATGCGCTTGGTTCAAAACACACATCAACCACACAACCCCCCTTGACAAGACCCCCACCGACAGCACTCCGTACACATGCACACAATCACCCATCAATGCTCAAACTACCGAAAACTCCTGTCAACATCCCAATACCCCTCTATCTCCATAACTTCCAGGTACCTATATAATTCTAATTTAAACTTATCTCCTGTTTCTGCTGCCACTACCTTTCAAGGGAGACCGTTTCATGCATTAACTACTCTCTGAGTGAAAGTCCCCTCCCTCACCACCATCTTTACTCTCCTTTTCTTTACTCTCAAGCCATGGCCCCTGGTCCAATCATTGCCTACTCTGTTGAATAATTCATCGACACTTATTTTATCTTTACCTTTTTTTATCTGAAACAACTCAATCATATCTCCTCGTAACCGCCTCCTTTCTCGTGAATAAAGCCCCGTCTCCTTCAGCCGCTCCTCATAGCTGAGTCGAGCTCGGCCCGGAATCAATCTCGTAGCCCTGCGCGCTAAACCCTCTCTGTGGCATCCAAGTCCTTCCTGAGTTGTGGTGACAAAAACTGCACACAATAGTCTAAATGTGGCCTCATGAACTCCAAGGAAAACTCTAAGGAAGTGCAAGAGTGAAAATTGGGTGTTTGGGTTAATTAAAGCACCCTTTTTGAAGAAATTTAGGGGGTGCTCGACAAAAAAAAAACATACCTGACCAAGATGGCGTGCCGCCATCTTGGTCAGCCCTCTGCGGTTGCTGGAGTCTTCAGCCGCCATTTCGTTCGGTCGATTCAAGCATGCCTCGATTTGGAAAAATGATCTACTCTCACGGACGAATTAAAATATAGAAATCAAAATGTGCAGAAAGTGTAAATTAATTGAGTGAAACGCCGTGCTTAATAACCTGCTTTTGCAATCCATGACGGCAAAGTCCACAGCAGGTTCTTTTTTAGGCAATTACATCCGCATTGTAGGATTAGACGGCGTTTCCTGAGTAACCGAGCTAGGGGTCTGAGGCCGCCATGTTTTTTTGGCCTGGTCGTAAGTTCCAGATTTGAAAGTATCAGCAATTCAGCAGTATCAGACTGCCCCCCAAAAAAGTGTCAATTTGTCCAATATTCGGATATTGCACGGACGTTTCCGGGTGAATGGTAAGATTGAGGGCAATTGGTAATCGCTTGCCAAGCCAGGCGTTCCGTTGGAGTGCTTAAGCCACTTACCGAGCTGCCCAGTTCAGTTGGTGTCCAGATCGGGATGTGCAGTCCACCGTCACTACAAGGAAGAGGTACGTTTACAGCGCACACGGACGTGGTACGTGTGGGTAGATTTGGATGTGTACGGACTCTCCGCGGGTGTGTGGACATGCTTGGTAATGGGTGCTGTGGTGGCAAAGTATTTTTTTTTGTCCTCACGTCCTCAGGTGTCCTTTTGTCCTCAGGTTTTCCTTTGTGCTCACACGCCCCTTTCTGAAGCATTTGGTTATCGGATTTGGTTTACAAAGGTTGTATGTTTCCCTTTGTGAGTTTCACAGCAAAATGTATTTGATAACGTCCGATTTCCAAGCCGTTTGCATTATTAACGGGTTTTGTAAATCACCGAGTCAATTTTTTATTCCGCCCCTCACACGCAGCTGTTTATAAAGTACTGGACGACCCGTGACCGCGTTGTGACGGCGGTTGCTGAATTTTTTTTTTTTTTTTAAATATTGTTTCGTGATCAAACTTTAACTTGAAGAAAATTAGAGCATTTACCTCAGGAGTCATCGTTCGGCCAACTGGTTTCTTGAGGTTAATCAACAAATTCTCCATGGTTTGTCCTTGCGCTTTACGGATCGTCATACCAAAACTTGACTGAATATGGAATTCATTTTTTCATAATTTTTTCGTTTCCCTATTTGAACGAAACTTGATACTGCACACCGCAGGAGAATGGTGAGTAAGGTGGGCCGAAAAATTTTGCGCGATCTTGTACCGTTTTGGATGTATTTCAGGAACATAATACATAAAACATACATGTACATATATATATATATATATATATATATATACATATATATATATATATATACATATATACATATATACATATACATATATACATATATACATATATATATATACACACATACATATTGTTAAGGCTGTGGAAATTCGCAAACCACCATTCAGGTCCTGTAGGTGAGATAACTCGAAGTACATGACGTGTAGTTAGCCCCAAACCCGTTGTATAGAGGGAATTTATGTGATTCATTCGGGCTGCGATGCTTTGAGTTAGGCGTTTTTCTGTTCTATCTTTATTTTGAATCAACCGCCATAACTATCAAACCACCACCGATAAACCCTCCACCACCCTCACCTCTCTCCTTCTACGGCCATTCCCGCATCACCTGTGAACACTGAGCGTCGGGCTGTGTTCTTGGGCTCGTTCAACTTGGGCTCGTTCAAGCGATACGCACCGAGCCGCGAGTGCAAATAGCGGCCTTTCCGAGGGAAAAATCGGATCATGAATGCTACACGCCCACTTCTGATCCGTCCAATCAGCAAGCGTGGAGCGGCTTGGCCCTGCCTCCAGGTGGGTCTGTGTGAAATCGAAATATGCAAATTTTAGGATCAGGGGAGGTTCACGCCCACTTTTCCTCTGTCCAATGGGCGAGCATGGCTCTGCCCCAGAGCTCATCCTGATCCGGAAATTTGCATATGGGTTCGCCTGCCGGCCTATAAGACGCCGAGTGCAAGGCGAATCGTGGCAGAAAGGCAGAGTCAGTTTTGGTGGCAGAGAGAGAGTTTTGGCAGAGTCAGTTGGAAGAGCGGCGGAGTGTGGCAGAGAGTGGAGTCAGGAGGCGAAGGCGTTGAGTTGGGTTCTGCAGTCGGCTGAGGAGAGTTGTGGCAAGAGGCCAAGGAGCTCAGGTCCGAGGTGAGAAGGACGGCGGTCGGCGATGAGGTCGCGGCGGGAGATCGCTCGTCGCGGGACCCAAGCCAGCCGCCAGCCATTCTCCCTCCCCCAGAGCATCAACAATTCCCCCTTTTCCCTCGCGCTGAGATAGTGCAACAAGTGTGAGACTTCAGGCCCGTCTGCCCCCTTGTCTATGAGGGTGGCTTCTTTCCTTTGCTTTTGAGTAAATGTGTGTGGCGCCGTGTCTTGTAAAGTAGAACTGTGTAAGTGTTGCCGTGTGTACGCATATTCGGTTGTAACTCTGCGTCGTTGTTTCTTTTGTTTACCTGATATAGGTGCATTCTGACTGTTTGGCTGTATATATGTGCTTTCCGTGTGTCGCGTAATAAATGTGCATTGTGTGAACTGTTTTCCCGTTTCGCTTCGTCTTTTCTTTATTGACCCTCCATCCTGCTTCACGTAAAAGGGTTCGTAGTGGGCTTAAAACACCCGATAATTAATCGGAACCATCGAGGCTGACGATAACAACGCTCGGTTATCCCGACAGCACGGAACGGACCGCTGAAGCGGTTCGTGTCTGGAGTCGGCCTGCGGCGAGGTACGATCGCCCGGTTGACCATCTGAACAGGTACTTCGGAAGATCGAATTTGGCGAGCAACCCTATCCTGCGCGGGTGGGCAATTGGCACGGTCGTGGTGGGGTTAAACCCCCACCCGTGACTGGCTCCCGGCGTTGTTCCGAGAGGGTCACGACGGAATTGTCCGTTCCGGTGGGCGAGGCGGCCGCCATTCGAGTCGAGCGGCCGAACACACGCCGGCGGGTGCGAATTCGCAACAATATATACAAACATACATATATATATATATATATATATATATATATATATATATATATATATATATATATATATATATATATATATATATATATATACACACACATACATATATATATATATATATATATATATACACACACATACATATATATATATATATATATATATATATATATATATATATATATATACACACACATACATATATATATATATATATATATATATATATATATATATATATATATATATATATATATATATATATATATATATATATATATATATATATATATATATATATATATATATATATATATATATA
>NC_140966.1:17966577-17986577 GCF_056783735.1 Eptatretus burgeri
CAAAATATGTATTTGTTTTCTTCTCAGAAACTATATGCAATTCCAATGAAACGACCACAACCTTCACCATCCATGATATACCAAAGTTTGTTCATGGCATTAACAAAAAAATCCATTAGTCTTTACTTTATTCTCCATCATATATTTTGTGGGTTATCCATGCCTACCAGTGGTTGCCTGATTATCTTATCCAGCCACTACCAGGTGAGCACCCAGGGGTATTGCCACAATGTTTAATATCTCTGTGAGGTTCTTTGTCATCATTCCTGTAGGTCCAGCTATCACTGGTACAACGTTGGCATTCTTCAGCTTCCAGGATCTTCTCACTTCATTCTTGAGGTCTTGGTGTTTGGTCATTTTCTTGATTTCTGCATTGTTTAGTCCAAAATCACTGCTATTAACACCCCAACAAGCAATGCCTTCCTCTCTTCTTTTTTAAAAAATGCCTAAGTATGATATCTGGTCACAAATCAACGACACACACACACACACACACACACACACACACACACACACACACACACACACACACACACACACACACACACACACACACACACACACACACACACACACACACACACACACACACACACCTCTTTTGAAATGTTTTTATAAAACAAAGCAAATTATGAAAATGAAAACCAAAAAGGAAGTTCACATTGCCAATTCAAAAAAAGAACAGACAAAGTTATCTGTGCCAATAATGCGCAAAAATAAACATTTTTCAAATACCACACTCACCCATACATCATTTTGCTGGATCAAAGAACAGTGACTCACTCCTGTTACTGAATGTAAGGCAAAATGCAACTTTACCCAATTTTACAAGCACTTAAAACAAGAACAGAAAACCCCCAGTAACTCCAAAGCAATCTATTTTCCACTTTTTCATTCTGTACACTGCCACCTTTGTCTGAGCAAAGCCGGAAATTAACGAGGACAGGATTTGAGTTTTAATACGAGAGGTCTGACCCATAAATAAATACATGGGTATTGGAAGTCAACCCGAGACTTACAAACCAATTTAAAACAAATAGAAACGAGGTCAACCTTTAACATTCAATATAAATGTGAACAAGGTTTTCATGCTCATTATTTGCAAAATGGACACTTGTCTGAGAAAAGATTTCAAAACCAGTGCAGTTAATGAATGGAAGGAAGAATCCAATGTATGATCTCCAACATTGAAGATTGGCAGGTCTTGACTGCACATGGGGGTTATAAAACTCTTTCCAGCTTGGGAAAAGTGGAGAATAAGGCAATAGTTCCCTCCATCAAAACTTCCATTTAAAGGATATCTCAAACAGGATAAAGCTGAAGAAACATCATAAAATTTATGAAATCACTTGGTCATGACTCCCTCACATCAGTGACAAAGCCCCCAGAGGCAACAAAGTACTTGGTAGAGCTCAATAAATCATTGCAAGTCCAAAATAGGAAGCATGGCAGGCTAATGGTGGCCATGCTGAGACAATATTTCTCATCAAGACATTTTCCCCTGAATCAGCATTTTTGTATCATCCTTGCATTTGCCCAATATGACTATACTGTTTTATACATCACCATGTGGATGAAAAACACATTTAACATCAGAGCAACTGATCATCTACATTCTACATCATGGAACATACCACACCAAACAACAGGACCAGGAGGGATGGGAATGACTCACTTTGCCAAAATTACAATTAATAGGCACAACCCTTTGACGTAATCAATGTGTGCACTTGCACATTCCATCAACACCATTTTCTTCATAGACCTCACCAAAGGATAAACAATTTTGCCATCAGACTACACTGATCGCTGCTTCAAAAGTCATTGTACCCAAGAGGATCTGCCACAAGTGATGAATGCCTTCCACAGGGACGGGTAACCAAACTAGGATGCATTGCTGTGAATGACTAATAAAACCACATGGATTTTAAGAAATGAACCAGCAAATGATCTGTGACACATATGCACTGTATGTGTGTGTGTATGTGTATATATATATATATATATATATATATATATATATATATATATATATATATATATATATATATATATATATATATATATATATATATATATATATATATATTATCCCTGTGTCGTAAGAGGCGACCAGGGTTGCGTCAGGAAGGGCATCCGGCGTAAAACATGTGCCAAATCACTATGCGGATCATACGGATGATCCGCTGTGGCGACCCCTAACGGGAGCAGCCGAAAGAAGAAGAAGATATATATATATATATATATATATATATATATATATATATATATATATATATATATATATATATATATATATATGTTAGGGTGGTCGAAAAACAGCAAAAAAAAAACAAAAAACATTCAGATGTCTCCACAAGCCTTAAATTATTCCACTAAGATTCAATAACACGCATAAAAACATTTAAGTTGATCGGAGGTGAATTAGAGGTCGTTCCATATGACGACTTTTAGTTTCATGAGTTGGTTAAATTAGGGTATGGTCAGGTACGATTACGGGTACTTCTGGATGTCCGAGGTGGAAATGGAGTGCATTTTCGAACTCTATGGGGTCGATTTACTTTAAGAAATGACTGCACCGACATTGAATTCACTACCATTTCGAAAATATGACCTAAAACAAGATTTATCATTACTGGAGTTGAGTAACTAATCCTACTCATTTAGATATTTTCTAATCTATAATTAATTTGTTGTCCGTCAAAACATTTCTTTGAGTAAATCGACCCCACCGAGTTCGAAAATGCAGTCCATTTTCACCTTGGAAGTTCAGAAGTGTACGGATTCGCATCTCACCATACCCTAATTTTTCAATCAATGGAATTACAAAACTATTGGAATATTTCGTCTCATTTACCAAATACCACTATCATCTCCACCTCTATTGCTGTCTCCACTCCCGCCTGAACTTATTTCGAGCCGGCCCAACATCCAGTGTTTTCGATTCAATGATTCACGAAAAATATGTTAGTTATTTATTTCGTTATTATTATACGAAATTAGGGTATGGTGAGATGCGAATCCGTACACTTCTGAACTTCCTCGGTGAAAATGGACTTCATTTTCGAACTCAGTGGGGTCGATTTACTCTAAGAAATGTTTAGACGGACAAGAAATTAATTATAGATTAGAAAATATTGAAATGAGAAGGATTAGTTACTCAACTCCAGTAATGATAAATCTTGTTTAGGTCATATTTTCGAAATGGTAGTGAATTCAATGTCGGTGCAGTCATTTCTTAGAGTAAATTGACCCCATAGAGTTCGAAAATGCACTCCATTTCCACCTCGGACATCCAGAAGTACCCGTAATCATACCTGACCATACCCTAATTTATTCAAGTCATGAGACTAAAAGTCGTCATATGGAGCGACCTCTAAATTACCTCCGATCAAGCTAAAAAAAAAATTATGCGTGTTATTGGATCATATTAGAATAATTTTAAGCTTGTGGAGCAACATTCTATTTTTTTTCGACTTTTTTGGACCACCCTAATATATATATATATATATATATATATATATATATATATATATATATATATATATATATATATATATATATATATATATATATATATATATATATATATATATATATATATATATATATATATATATATACATATATATATATATATACATACATATATTAAAGGCGCTTCCAACCAAAAGTAAAAAAAACTAGATCGACTCCACTAATTTGAGCAAAAAAGCGAGAGCAGACCCGGTCTCATGCAACATATACATACACACACATATATATATATATATATATATATATATATATATATATATATATATATATATATATATATATACATATACATATATATATACATACATATATTAAAGGCGCTTCCAACCAAAAGTAAAAAAAACTAGATCGACTCCACTAATTTGAGCAAAAAAGCGAGAGCAGACCCGGTCTCATGCAACATATACATACACACATATATATATATATATATATATATATATATATATATATATATATATATATATATATATATATATATATATATATATATATATATATATATATATATATATATATATATACATACACACATAGTCATGTCCAGAGGGTTTTAACCCCTACCTGGACGGATGGCCAAGCTTCTACCTTGAAGGCCTACAGCCAAGACTCAGATTAATGCGCACGCGGGAAGTAGGGTGCAATGGCGTAGGGGCGTAGGAGCATAGCATGGGGTGGGGGGGGGGGGTTATACTCGAACCCCACTACAAATACACGGATACAGCTTCTTAAAAGGAACACATTTAATGAACATAGTCAAATATTTACAAAGGACAACAATTCAAAAGGAAATGATAATAATGAAGTAAATAAATCTGACAGTCGAGGCACCTCTTCACACAGACTCAAATACAGACAAAGTGAAAATAAAAAGAAAACCCGTCCTTTCGAGTATTCTCGTACTTAGGTTGGCCTAGAGTTGGTCTTTGTGGAATTTGGAATTGAGGCGCTTCTATTCGCACATGCAGATGTGCACAACAAAATGGTTCCTCGTCGCTTCTCTCATAGCGGGACAAACACATGCCAGGCAATCCGCAAGCGGCACTCCACACCAAGCTCAGAGACCCAGTGCAACGGCGTTGTGTGCCGATCGTCCTCACGGACCAAGCCAAGAGCCAAAGGCCAGTGTCTTGCTTCACCACGCGAGCCAAATCGCTTCAACATGAATACAAGGATCGTGCTGCCATCCTCGTTCATGCGCTCACCCCCAACTCTCACCTCTGACTGGCTCACGTTGCCAAAACCACCGTTTCCTCCTCCAAACTCTCCTCCAATGCCTCGTGCATGTGTGCGCTCTGCCGATCTCTTGTCCTATTTAGTCTGATGCTTCTACGCCCTCTTAAAATGCACAACCAACCCTTCCTCTTCAATATCACGCCTAACAATCCTCCACCTCCAGTGCGTGGCCTGCTCACACAAAAACCTGAGAAGGCATGGCATCCGCCTGCTCAGCGAGCTTCTACCATCACACCCATCAATCATCAGCCTAAGGGGTGTGACTTCACCAGTCACCCTTGGAGGTGGGGTTTCTGCCTGCTCGACACGTTTGCTTGTTTCTCCTCATGGTTTTGGTTATAAAGGCATCGGGAAAAGTCACAGGGGGCAATTACATACTGGGGGACTTATTCTTACTCCCGAGCTAATTCACACCGCACCACCCCCCATTTGGTGACACGTAACACTTAAGCTCACAGGTTCCCTACTCAGTAACATCAAGATGCCTCCTCCACCTCCACAGACCAAGCAACTCTACACAATGCTAAATTCTCTATTAAATTCCTCCATCTACCCCCACAACTGTAGCACAATACATATATATATATATATATATATATATATATATATATATATATATATATATGTAAATTTTTATATACATACACACATTTAATGGAACCATACATTAATACACAATTTCAATATGATGCTGCGATAAAAATGGAGGGTGGATGATTTTCATGATTTTAGGATGGCCACCTCATTTGGGATTACCAAATTATCTGACAAACAATTCAGCAAAGCCAGATGACTTGGGCAACCCCAAGCTGCTATCCTCAATTTTTCTCCATTAGCACTTGTAACAGTAACATTTAAATGTCACTTGGAATAGCAAAAAATGCAACCAAGAAGATTAATCTTCTTTAAATTACTTCATCACTTGACTCTAGTTTTCTAAATGTTTCAGCAGCATTATTAAATATTTAGTATGCAAACCCAGAGACCATTTATTTCTTTTTAAAGGATAAAATACAGGAAAAGGGTAAAGCATCATTAAGAATGACCTCATGCAAATGAGCAAAGGGAATAAGAGTCAACCACAAAGAGTGGAGTGGCTCACACAGAGTGAACCAGATAGAGCAGGCAGATTATCTCCACCCTGAAGGTTATTAAGTTTGTTGAGTTTTTCAACAACAACGTGATAGTCACATGGCAGTTATTTGCATGATCACTCATCAAAATGTTCAGTTAGATTACTGCAGTTAAAGTACACGAGTTTTCGGCTGATTTAAGAAAGCAAACTGCTAAACATGAGAACAAAAGCAATATTTAAGAAATCTGACATGTCCGCCCTTTTGAATGCACCCATAATTCCCCAGTGCTATGACGACACAAATAAAAGCATAATGTGCTGCAAGATGAAAATCCCCAATAACCGTGTGTGTGTGTGTGTGTGTGTGTGTGTGTGTGTGTGTGTGTGTGTGTGTGTGTGTGTGTGTGTGTGTGTGTGTGTGTGTGTGTGTGTGTGTGTGTGTGTGGTCATTAAGCATAACATATCATTCTCTTCACTAACCTCACCTCCACTCCTCACCTTTCTTTCTTCTTTTTTTTTTTCATTCTGTCTGTGTCTGTCTCCGTCTCACACCCCTTCCTCCCACAGTGTATAGCAACGTTTGTTGAGGCATAGCTCTCCTCACCTCCCCCAGCCCCCTTCCTCCCCCTAATGCACCCATCAGTGAAGCGACGGGTTGTATTTGCACGTCGATAATGAGTAAAAACCAAGTCAAGGCATGTTATGGTTGAGCACGCCAAAAAACATGGCGGCTTCACACCCGAGCGAAGTTACTGAGAATACATCTTAAGACTCCATCGGTAGTGGTGACCGAGGATGCACCTGATGAAGGATATAATTAAATAAGGCTGTTAATTATCTTCAAAATGGGTGTTTAAATTAACTCAAACATCCCATTTTTTCACTCTTGCACTTCCTTGGAGTTCCCTTAATATGCATGCAAAGTTTCAGCGTGCTAGGTCTTATAGTTTTGGAGTTATGGAGGAGACACACTGACACACACCGACATTTATTAGTATAGAAGATAGATTATTATTATTATTATTATATTGTTCACTGTTGAAAATAACACAACTGGAATATTCCATTTTTTTGAATAAACTAAATAAGAACAGCAAAAAAAAATCTATGTCGACTCTTGAGCAAGACAAGTACAATTAAATTGTTTATCGCAAAATGATCTCCACTTAATACCATCTTTCCCATAATAGAATGAGGAGCATTTTCAATTTCTCAATTCATGAAAGCATGGCAGCCATTACCAAGCCTCGCACGGCTGCATAACCGTGCAGATGATCTCAGAGTGGCTTAGCTGGCCAGGACAGATTGGCCACTCGGCCTTGCATTTGACAAACGACTGAGGTGACATCTCCCCACCCGTACAAAGCCATGGAACAAGTGCCAAACATAAAGCCAAAAGAACAAACCCTGCTTTGATCACTATAAATGCACCAGACCTGGCAGTAGCACAATATAGGGTCATCCATCAAAACCAAGAGAGGCCATTTTAGCATGATACACTGACCTCGTCCAAAGAAATAAAAATAGCATGCAAGCCCCTAAAACCCATTTTCTGTAATAAATAAGCAAATTGTATACTCAAAGGTCACACCACTTTTAGAAGTTTATGCGTGAGATTGTACTTGCAGCACCAATGAAAAAGGTAAACACAAAGGGGAATATGACAAAATGTTTGGTCTCCAAAGCAACCAATGCACAGAGAACAGAGATAGCAAATTTGGGCAAACCGAGAAGAAGCTGGCATTTGGGCAAACACTTGGGCAAAACAAAAAAAAATTTGGACAAAACTAGCTGGGATCTTCAAGCATGACAAAATGCTTCTCAGGATTCCAGAATTGTGGTTACATTTGCAACTGGATCATTTATTTTCTACAATTCAGTGTGTAAGCAAACACATCCATTCACAATAGAAAGATACACGACACTGGAACTGTTTTTTTGGGGGGGGGAAGGGGAGGAGGGGGGTATTTGAAAGGACAGCATTTTTTAAGACCAGTTTGGTTCGTCTTTGGAGTTGCAATGAATCTTAAAATACAAAAAAATTACCCCCGGTTGGGGGTGACGGTCATCTCTGAAGCTCTGTAGATGTGGATCTCTGATCGGCTTAGAATGGCTTCGATGTCGTCTTGTCATTTGGTTCAATGTACAGACGAAAGCCCAGGAGTAAAAAGGATAGAAAACCTCAGAAATCAAACTATATTTCTGAGTTTTCCAGAGATAGATTTTGAAAATGGTTGATTTGGAACATTTATGATCAATGTGTCTTCAAAAGGATAGAAACCGGACCTCAGAAATCAAACCGCATTTCTGAGTCATAAATGGCGGATGATATTTTGACAATGGATGATTTCACAAGTTTACTGCATCGGTGACCTTGACATTGACCTTCAATCAGGTCTAAAGTCATACCGTCGTGTATCACTCATCGAATCCTACTTTCATACCAAGTTTCATCAAGATCGGGCGAAATTTTTTTGACCGTATCACATCGACGATTTTTCCAACTTTGAAGACACGTGACTCGATAACCAGGACGAATTTCAAAAAACCGGCCTGACCAAATTTAGATATTGTTCCATATGATCAGAATCCGAAGGAATTCCGAAGATCGGATCATAAACGGTGGAGGAGATCGATTTTGAAAATGGACGATTTTGCAACTTTGGAGTGACCTTGACCTTCAATCGGGTCAAAGGTCATACCGTCATGGATCCCTCATCGACATCTACCCACATACCAAATATCAAGAAAATCGGAAGAAAAAAATACGTACGTACGGACATCGAGACTGGTTTTATTAGGTCATCTGGTTAGAGATGACCTAACTAGCAAATATAATCCAATGAACACTAAAATATTAACTGCTAAATTAACTTCCTCATCAATAACAGATTTGGGCACTGGGCTGTTGGGCACAATCCTGGATGGGTCGCCACTCCGACGCAGGATACGCGAACGGCTCAATCATCCCAGCAAGCTGGTACTCATATTGCCGACCTCAGAAGGATGACAGGCTGAGTCAACCCCATCTCGCAGAATTTGAACTCGGGACCTGAGGATCGCAAGCCTGCCACCCTCACCATTAAACCAACACCAGGCGCGCGCGCTCACACACACACACACACACACACACACACACACACACACACACACACACACACACACACACACGAAAAAACGAAGACCCACCAACATCTCTCACCTGTGAATGGAGGGAATAACCAATTAGCTCTCTACTAATCAATTAAACCCAGGTGGCTTGGATTATACAAATAAATAGACTAATCCCATGCTCTTTGAGTCGAAGAAGCTACATAAGGCAACCATGAAAGGCTACCCAATTTTATAAGTTGGCCATTTTATTTTGACCCACTGAATATCATGTGACCAGAAAGAGCTTTGCAATCCCAGTTAGCAGTCAGGAGTGGAGCGTTGTTGCCAAATGTCAGCCAGATTGGCCCAGCGGTTTGGCCGGAGAAGTCAAAATAGGATATAGACGGACAGACAGAAGGAGAGACGGGGCGCGATGAAAATACCTTATCTGCAATTAATTCCACAGAAGCTAATAAATAAACATCACTGTAGTGCCTCATCCTTTGTAGCTACATGAAAGCTAATGTTAAATGGTCCCCAAACCCCTTACTTAGTGGGTGTGGGGAAGTGTTTTAGGCCCCCACAAAAATAAAATGGGGAAAAAAAATTGATTTCTTCAAAATGCCAACAGGATTAGAAAAGCACCGAGCAACACCGGGTACCTCTTAAAATAGCTTTATATAGCTTTGTGCATCAATTTTTTGTTGCAAAGAAAAATCAGGGAGTGATTTTCAGAATAAAATAAATGGCATGTATGCAAATATCATAACAACCACATTCAATTCCCAACCAAGAGGGAAAGACTATCAAGGTTTATTGGATTGGACCAACCAAGAGTGGTCATTCAACAGAAATTATCGATTTTTTAAAAACACATTTACCTCATTTAAAAATAAATATTTGGTGAAATAAACATCAGTAATATTTAAGCAACTTCAATGCATCAAATAAAATTGTGAGAAATATTATGTGGGGCTGATAAATAAGTAGAACCGATGCAGGTGGGAAGGGGTGGGAGTGAAAGGAATTGTTATTTGCCATGCAATTCCACATTTAACATGAGGGAAATGAGAGAACATAATGTGGGAAATGGAAGCTAATAGAAATAAAACAAATGAAGTATCAGTATCACATCTGCAGCGATACACCACAGGATTCTGTAAAAGGCAAACAAATAGAAAGCTCAGTTAATTGCATACGAAAGTGAAAGATAAGCAGAATGGAAGACCAGTTTTCAAGAAATGTCATTTGTTGACAGACAAACCACAGATAAATGTGCACAGGACAGTATTATTATTACATTACACTATATGCTCAAATCATTGCAGAATCAGATCAAGAATACACAATATTCCTCTTGCCAATTGCAAAACAAAAAGAAAAGATCTACATATACATATATGCTTTCTATGCTGTACTGGGCAATTTCCTTGACCTGCTGAATCAGTCCATGGTTTTGTTACAAAAATTCCTTGTCATGCGTAATGCAATTATAAAGTCCAGGCTCCACCCCGACCCATCTGCCCCTCTTATTTCAGTGCAAACTCAGTTCTGTCCAGCACGTGTGGATTTATGTATACGAGCATAACCCGTGCTCTGCGCGACATGTTGGGGTGGGTGTGTTTGAGAAAGGAACTGATGCAGAGTATCAGTAGTAATTTTACTTTCATGCAACAAGTGGAATATGATTTCACTGTTTCAGAACCATTTTATTTACTTTTTTTGTACCATGCACCTCATATGGTCTTTGAGATAATGTAAGCCGAATATCACGTTACTCGAGCGCAGAACAAAGTCGAAGATAGCGCGACACGAAACCACAAACTCAGAAATAATATACAAGATGTATATGAGCATGCATGTGCGCACGCACACACACACGCACGCACGCACGCACGCACGCACGCACACACACACACACACACACACACACACACACACACTTCACTCGTATATCTTCATATATTCTGATTCTGATACTCTGTCACAGAGTGTCAGTGCTGCCGAAGCAGTTTCTTGACAAGGCTATGCTGGGTGGTTTGCATTGCTTTCCCAGCAGTAGTTAGGGCACGAATTTGGAATTTGGGCATGGTGCCAGCGATGGCTTCACGAAGGATACCATGGGATCTTTAACATCCACCAACTAATGCTGGCAGAAAGGACACCAATTTACTGTCCATTCAAGGGATGGCACACACACTGATGAATCACCATGCCTGTGACACAAATAGGATGAGAGTTTATAGGTGGGCCAATAGTCAAACCCAGGCTTTACGGCCTATAGGCGAGTGTGCGTACCTCTAAGCCATCCTGCCAGTGTGCGTGCATGTTGGGGGGAGTGCCCATCACACTTCCCATGTTGCGAAAAAATAAATAAATATATATGTATATTCGGACCCCGCGAGGAGTACGTTCTTCAAGAATGCATAGGTTGAATCCATGAATGTCGGGGCATTGTTTTATTTTTTGTTTTTCTTTTTGTTTTAATTATTATTTATTTATTTTACATACTCTGCTCATGGAAGAGGGATTACACAGAACAAACAAGAAAAAGAGCAATTAGAGAATTCCTCGCCAGGACTTGCTTTGTGTAGTGTTTTGTGTGGTGTTCGTGTCGTTTTGTGTAGCGCTTGTGTACTGTAATTAATAAGACAGAATTAGAACTGCCACTTTATAACTGCTGGTAGTTATGACCGGGTACCAAGACGTCCCGCTTTGATGCAACCCCACTTTGATCGGACTCCTGACACTGACCCATGACGTTTTTTTATGATAATTCAATTGAATTCAGAATGGGATGAAAATAAATTCCATTCAGATCAAATGGAAGACCAAATAGGTGCAGTCCTGCATTGGAGTAATGAGAAGGAACCCAAACAAGTTAAAAAGAGAGGAGGAACCTGGATAGGATTCACATTTCAGCTGTTACTCCTCTACCCTCAAACCCATCCAAACACAGCCAAATGAGCCTTATTCAAAAATAAAAATATATATAAATAAAAAAAAAACCCACATCAAAAACTCAATTAACTCTGGCTGCCAGATCATGTGTCCAATCAAGTTGAAAATTAAAACATGCATATTCCACATCACTACTAGATCACAATTTTGAAGTTTCACGTCGATCGATTTTGTGGTTCCAGAGAAAACATTATTTAATATTTTCCTTTAATCCAATATGGCTGCCAAACCATGAGACATTAATTATTCCTTACCAACCTTGTACCTCAACAGCCTTGAGGAACATTTAAGTGAAGATTCCCCTCAATCTGTCCAGCTGTTCTGGAGAAGAATAATTTTATGTTCGAGTTAAATCCAATATGGCTGCCAAACCATGTGACCTATGACATCATGTGTGTGAACCTTTTGTTCCTCATGGATAGGTGGTCATATGTGTAAATTTTTTTTTGTTGTTTTTTTTTTGTTCGTTTGCCTCAATCTGTTCAGCTATTTCAGATTTTTTTGTTTTTTGGGGTTGTTTTTTTTAAAACAATATGGCTGCTGAATCACATGACTGATGACGTCATCAAAAAATTGTGGACCATTTTCTCCCCTGATCCTCAAAAAAAAAAGTAGCGTTCTGCAAAAAAAATGCAGCGTTATGACGATTTTTTCCCTTGGTGTAGTTTCAGAGTTAGAGGTCCAAAGATTTCCCATTTTTCCAACATGGCTGCCACACCACATGACCAATGACATAATTATTGAAACATTCCACATGAGTATTCGCACCAATGGTGAAAATTTCATCTCAATCCGACAAGCTGTTGCTGAGAAAAACACGAAAGTTCTGTGCGGACAGACAGACAGACAGACAGACCCAAATGCATTACCCTCTCCTTCAGCAAAGGTAAACAAGCGACAAGGCAAGTAACAATCACAAGGTTAAGTGTAAGTCAACCTGCACCGGTAATTACTCGTACAAAAGCCATGTTACAAAGCTGAATCACGCGATTCGATGTTACAAATCTAACTAGAAAGAGCAATCCGAGATTGCAGCCCCTCACCAGAACTTGTTTTGTGTGGCGTTTATGCACTAGTGTGTTACATAATTAATAAGAGACATATTTAGAACTGCCACTTTGTAACTGCTGGCAGTGATGACCGACACCAAGGCGTCCCGCTTTGATCGGACACCTCACCCATGACTTTTTAAAATTATTCATTATTCAGTTGATATCCAGGCAAGAAACTTCAAAGGGCGGAGGAGCTCCTTGTGAGTCAACGGCCATCCATATCTCATGCCCAACTGCGTATGTGGACGTCCTCCTGCATTTGGGATACTTTTTTTATATATCCATTTTTTTTAGAAAGTTGGTGGCAGATTAACACTCCGGCCACTGTAAAACATTTCATTCTGCAAAACACACAAAAAAGTCAAGAAAATTGAAAACCTACTACGTGGGAGTACCCCCTGTGCTGCTGCCCTTCGCAGGGCAGCTCAACGGATGATGGGATTGGAGCAAAGCCTTCGAGACCACCACTACTTGATGATAGGAGGAAAAGCACGGGGTAAACATCCAAGGTCAGATTGCGGTGGTGTGTGATGGAGTGGTGCTGAGGTATCGTCCACCTGAAGGCAGTCTCCTTGGGTTAACCTGAGGTGGTCCCTTCGGGTTGGTGCCTGGAATGTCCTATTCCCAAGAGAGGATGATTACCGGTGTCTGTTATCATCTGAGCTCAAGCCTTTGGACATCGGTATTACAGCACTCTCTGAGGTTCGGAGACTGGATTGCGGCGAGATCATGGCGGGTGATTACACCTACTATTGGTCTAGTCACTCTGATGGTTATCATGTCCTAGGAGTTGCTGTAGTTGTGTCCAAAAGCTGATTCCAATGATAATTGAGGTAACACCGGTCAACGAGCGCATGATGAGACTAAGGATTTGTCACTCCTTGGGTGTCATTTCCCTGGTCTCTGAATATGCTCCGACTGAGGTGAGTGATCTCACTGTGAAGAATGCATTCTATGCCACGCTCAAGTCTGTGGTTGATCAGTGCCTCAGGCGAGATACTCTTCTCGTCTTGGGGGATTTCAATGCATTGACTGGCACTGAGAGGGATGATTATGAGACATATGTTGGACCCCATGGGTCTGGCATTGTGAACCAGAATAGCACCAAGGTCCTTGTCTTTGCAAGAAGTCATGGACTTAGGGTGGCTGGTTCATGGTTTAAGCACCCCAGGCTCATCACTGGTCTTGGTATACCAATGCTGGTGGTGTGGCAAAGGGGATTGATCATGTGCTTTCTGATGGTTGCTGGAGGATGATCCAGAACTGCAGGGTTGACTGGAGTGCTCAGTTCCTCAACAGTGACCACAGGCTTGTTGAAGCAACTCTGAAGTTGCAGCTTAAATCCTGGAGAATGGTGCCATCCTAGCCGAGGTTGGATGTTGGCAAGCTCAAGGATGAGGGTAGCTGAGGAGTTTGCGAACAGGCTGAGTGGAGATTTGTGGGGTCTGGGTGCTTTGGGAAATCCTGACGAGTTGTGGAGTGCTTCAAGACCACCACCCTTGATGTTGTCAGTGGATGTCTTGGAACTCACCGAAGGGTGAAGAATTTTTTTCTCTCAAGGAACACTGGATACCATTGATCAGTCACAGGGCCAGGCTTAATAGCAGAGCTGAGCTGTTTTGTGAGTTGAGGCATAAAACTGTATGTGCACCGAGGAGGGACAAGGAGGCTGATGTGCGAGGAATCTGAGAGAGGGGAGATCATCACCTGTGGTCAGGTGATTCTCATCCTGCTTGGCTGTACGGTAAAACAATATGGCTGTCGAATCACATGACCGATGACATCAAATTGTTTTCTGTGGACCATTTTATCCCTCGATGACCCTCCAAATTTTTCATACTGATCAGATGTAGTGTTCTTCATATGTAATTGTGACGTCATAATGAAGGCTCATATGACTTCATTTAAATACATTTTAAAATCAGACTTATTCCCCATGAGGAGTAGGTGCCGTGTACCAAGTTTCAATAATTTCCTTGGTGCGGTTTCAGAGATAGAGGTCCAAAGTTTTTCCTTTTTCCAACATGGCTGCCACACCACGTGGCCTATGATGTCATAATTATGATTAAACCATTCTACATGAGAAGTCACACCGATGGTGAAAATTTCATCTCAATCCGACAAGCGGTTGTGGAGAAAAACACGAAAGTTCTGTGCAAACAAAGACAGAGAGACAGAGAGACAGAGAGACCCAAATACAATACCCTGTCCTTCGGCGAGGGGAACTAGAAGGGCACTCGGTAGAGCGCATACCACCGCCACACAATGCCTGATCCAGTGGAATATATTGAGCCTAACAACTTTTTGAAATAACATGCTAGATGTCGTTTTTGGTCCAAAATCTTAATGGTGAAGAATCACTTGAGAAAATTAAATTATTCTCATATTCGGATGTTGACCAAAATTGAATCGCTTCATCCTCGTCACACACCCAACCTTTCCATTAAGTTTCATGCAAATCCGTACACAACTTTTTGAGATATCATGATATATATCAGTTTAGCCCGATCTCTCAATGGTGAAGAATCACAAAAAAAATTTGGATCCAGATCTGGATTCAGATCTTCACCAAAACTGAATCAATTCTTCCTCGTCACACACCCAACATGTTCATCGTTTCATCCGAATCCATCAACAACTTTTTGAGATATCCTGCACACAGACAAAGAAGCAAATGAGAAAAAGACGTTGTGCAGAACACGATACTTGCAATATCCACCCCCTCTCCAAAGGTTGCTGTGGATACATCAAATTGTCCACTTCATCAAGATGGAAATTGACAATCTTAATCAAAGCTTAGGTCAATGAGATGAAAATTAATTATTTTTCTGATTGAAATTGATTTTAAAAGTTTGACCTTTGACCTTTTGATCTCAAAAATTGTTGGTTTCCCAATTCAGTGACGCAACATGCAAATCCTGTTCAAATTTCAAGTCAATCGGATGAAAAATGACTGAGAAATTTGACCTCAAAATTAATCGGCTTTTCAGTTGAGACCACCTCCATTGCTTGGTGAAGTTTCGTGAAGATCGGTTTTAAATTGTGACCTGTGGGCGATTGACAAAGAGGTGAAAACAACCTCCTTCTACCTTCGGTGGCAGAGGTAATCAGGACACACCATAAAGAAAAGGAATAGCAGGAGAAAGGGGAGACACCAACGGCAGGGCAGTGGGGAAAGAAAGCAAAAGTGAGCCCTGACTGTCAGTTTTTCCAAACTATCGAACGTTTAAAAAAAAAAAAATTACGGCCTCCAGTGAATTACAGTTTGGGTTTTCACATCCGTTCTCACACATGCACAACGTTCTTCACATCTGCATTGGGCAAGAGCAAAAACATAGAGAAAATTTTTGGGGTGGGAGGGGGTAGGAGGGTGGTAATGAAGTCCCAAAGCAGGATTATAGAATCACCATGCACACCATTCTCAGATATGTGACACCTCTGTGTTTAACATTCACGATAAGAAATACACAAACAAATTGACCTGTTTTACTCGTGCAAGTCATGTCCAGAAAGGCGCTTGCCAGTGGCTTCACTGGGAAGTCCAAATATAAAGAGAATGAAAGGGGGTGGGGTAGAGGTTGAGGATTATTCGGGTTAGCGGTAGTTATTCCGGCTTCGTTTGAGGCACAACATAGCACGACATCGAATAAAAATATATTCAATTAACAACATTCATTAACAGGAAACACTGTTCATCCGGAACACATTTCGTCCGACCATTCCAGATAAAAGAAGTTGTCCTGTATAACATACAAGTCATAATTAAATATGCCATAGATATTATAGAAGTGGGAGAACAAATGCATCCATAAGGATGTGTTCTTCAACAAAACAAAATTAACTTGGAGCACAACCTTACCCCAGAGATGTCAGCCACACGATGAATGGGGAATTCTTTCTTACTGTGTAGTCCCTTCCCATTCTTGATTGCCCTTGAAGGATAAAATAAAAAGGAGAAGGGATAAAATTGTATTAGTGGATTAAACATGCAATACAGTCAACGTTTGTCAGAATTTCTTTCAATGGCCTCGAAAGAATAATCTCACGATTTATTACATTCTAGTCAAGCAATGAAGGTTCCATCCTCCTGCCCCTTCCCCTCCCTCATCCCACCTCCCCCTCCCTCCGCACTCCCACCTCACCGCTTCTCTTCACCCCACCGCTTCTCTTCACCCCCCATCCCTCCTTCTCCTCCCCCCTCCCACACCCTCTCCCTCTGGACTACTGCCTCACCCATTCCCCTCCTCCCTCCCACTCCTCCCTCCCGCCGGACACCACTAAAGTTATGCCACTAAAGTGAGCTTTGGATTCCCACATGTTTACACACACACAGGAATGAGAGTAAGATCAATCACGTGATAAGAAATTTTTGATCGATCACGTGACAAATATAAATAAATCTTTTTTGACAACGTTTTTTGTGCACCATTCACGTTGCATCACAAGTTGCGATGACGAATTGAAACTGATATCCCAAAGTGAAACTGAAACGACTGATCTGTGGATCATCGATGGGAAACCAGAATGAAATGCTGTGAGAAATACTGAATGGGAATTTCCAAAAGCCAAGCCATGGGGAGTAGAGAGAGAGAAGGGACGAGTTGGGGACTGAAGAAGCGATGTGGAGAGGGATAGGTGCCTGTAGGTGGTCAGTTGGCATGGAAAGAACTTTGGTGATCTTCCATCAGGCGGTAGGCCCAAAACATGTCTCAATCATTTTCCCACCAAAGCCTTCATAATATCACCCTGACTCCCAAGTAGTACTTCAAAGGTACAACAAGCATGAATTGGAAATCTTCGCTGGTGTAATGGAATGAGGTTGCCAAGGTTACCAGCTCCACCTACTGTGATATCTGCACACTCAATGTTTACACTGAATTCCCGTTTCTACCAATACACACTCGTTTGAGGTGAGACTTCAGCGACGGGTACCCTGCTCGTGTGTGTGTGTGTGTGTGTGTGTGTGTGTGTGTGTGTGTGTGTGTGTGTGTGTGTGTGTGTGTGTGTGTGTGTGTGTGTGTATGTTATATATGTACGTATACATACATACGTTTATACATACATACACACATCAGACGCACCTCCTGACTGTTATGGTGAGCATCGCCTCGGATTATGTCTCACATGGTAAAACCGCATAATCAGCAAAGAACAACCGTCCGTCGTCACCCAGACGATTGTTCCCATTAATGCAAACCATTCAACCAGAAGGCACGTGATGCAATCGGCGGGTAAATCGAAACATGTGGAGTGTGACGAGCACTCCCCCGATCTCCATTGGATACATTCATACACCAAAGCGTCACCTCCAACCCAGAGGCTTTGGCCTGGCGACTCTGTCAAACAGACAAAGATTACATGGTTAACATCAGTTAAACATCAAACAGAGCCACTTATCAGGATTTTGGGCATATATGCCCTCATCAGGACAGCATATTGATAAATATCTAGCCAATGATGACCACATTAATTGTTTATACTTCAGACGCACCTCCTAACCATTATGGTGAGCATCGCCACGGATTATGTCTCACACGGTAAACCCGCATAATCCACGAAGAACAACCGTCCGTCTGCCACCCAGACGATTGCTGCCACGAAAACAAACCATTCAACCAGAAGGCACGTGATGTGATCGGCGAGTAAATCGAAACGTGGAGTTTGTGGACCCAGCTAAGGGTTAAATAGCAAATATATATTCCCTTTTCAGAAATACAGAAGATATTAGCCAGTGCAACATCCATGTTCTCTTCACTACAAAGTCGAGTGTGGTGTTGTTCAGGTCATGCCTCAACACCAAGCTGATTGTATATCGCTATGTCATTTTGGCAATACTGCTGCATGGTAGCGAGACCTGGGCTACCCAAAATAAACACCAACACCAGTTGGAGATGTTCCACAAGAGATGTTGAGATGATTATACTGGTGAGTGTGACCACTCCTCATTTTCATTAATGCCAAGGTGAGCCAATGAAAAAAGCCAATAATTCACAAGGTTACAGAAAAGCGTTGATAATAGAAAACCAATAGAAAACCAAGACGCCAAGGTGAACAACGAATAGCCAAGATCTTGTGAAAAAAGCCAAGGAGTGGTCACACTGATGCTGGTGGCAAAAGATCACCAATACGTCATAGCCCATGCCAACATAACATCCACAAACAAGTACGTCAAGACTGAGATGGCTGGGTCACTTGTGCCGTATGCCAGACCATCATCCAAAGAGTACTTTTTTGTGAACTAGCCACTGGAACTCACTCACGTGGCAGGCCCTGTAAAACATTGGAAAGATGTCATCAAGGAAGACAAAGATCTTCAACATTGAGGGGAACTGGCATGATGATAAAAATAAGGCAAAGCTGGAGAGCACCAATAAGAAAGGGTGCATTTATTGCAGAGGCTACTGTTGCTGCAAAGGCAGCCCAGTAGCACGAGAGACTACAGGGTCACCCATCGTCATAAGTGACTGGGACATATTGATTGATCGATTTTATATATATATATATATATATATATATATATATATATATATATATATATATATATATATATGTACTGTATATGTATATATATATATATATATGTACTGTATATATATATATATATATATATATATATGTACTGTATATATATATATATATATATATATATATATACTGTATATATATATATATATATATATATATGTACTGTATATATATATATATATATATATATATATATATATATATGTACTGTATATATATATATATATGTACTGTATATATATATATATGTACTGTATATATATATATATATATATATGTACTGTATATATATATATATATATATATATATATATATATATATATATATATATATATATATATATATATATATATATATATATATATATATATATATATATATATATATATATATATATATATATATATATATATATATATGTACATACAGTGGGACCCGCTTAATAGAATCACGGTTAATAGAATCACCCGTATTATAGAATCAAAATCGTTGAGACCGATTCCATTGTATCTAAATGTAC
>NC_140966.1:17991577-18004077 GCF_056783735.1 Eptatretus burgeri
CCAATTTTCAAATTTGCTTGCCCCAAAATTATGCGGACATCATGACCTTGCTGCACATGTCAAGTTGTGCGGGACTCATACATCTTCACAACACTCACACCATGGTCATCATCACATTTCTAGGTCATGGTCCTCATTTTAATCATGCAGGCTGAATCCCATCGTGGCCGTGGGGTGGGTTACCACAAGATGATGGGGGCATCTCAGGTGCAACCATGCCCACAGGTAAGCTTTAGTCCAACCCGGACGCTTCTCCGCCCCGCTCCCTTTGATTCCCTCCCCCTGGTAGCCATCAGCTCTAATCCCGTACAACACTCTGGAAGGGGTCTCACTGGCTCCTCTGGCCTTCCTGGGTCGCCAAGGTCCTACCCGCCTTGGTCGCCCAACCAGACCCTCTCCCAGTTGCCTCCAGACAGTCACCATTAGCCACCAGGTGGTGAATCTCCTTGAAGGGGGTCGCAATTCACGCTCACCGTGAGCTTCAGCAATCCCTGTGGACAAGCACATCATCCCCACCCACAAAACCCACATGACTCCCCCACCCCATCGGCCTTACATGTGACACCTGCATTTCTAACACTTCACTGACCATGACCTTCCCTGTTACCACACCATGCCCAATAAAAAAAACAATATGTGCACCATACATTTCACTTCTTCACTTAAAACAACTCACACAGCACTTCTCACCCGATCCACGCAGCAGCCATTGGACAGCCACTTGTGCCCGCTTTGTTACCAATTACCCACTGTCCCGATTGCCACTCCAAAACCCAGCAGAACCTACAAACCCATGCCAATTTTCCCACAATTCATTTTTTTCCACCAAAGGAGGGCACTTCGCCACAATCTCAGCAGCCGAGCATGGCCGTATATGCTCAGCCTAATCTAGTCTCCCGGACCCCCGACAGTGATCTCCGGACCCGACCTATGAAAGGGCATCTCGGATAGACCTGGCGGTTCAGCAGGAGGATTCATCCTCTCCGGGCTTGAAAGTCTATTGGAGGGTCTCTCCATCGCCGGGTACCGGCAATATCGTGGCATGTGTCCTCTTCGCCCGCACCGGAAACAACTCCCCATAAAAGGCCCCCGTGAGTATCGGTGAAATGTCTCTTCCGGTTCCGGACCCCCTCGGCCATAATCAAATTGCTCTATTGGATGGGCTGGACCCCGCCGCTTTGGCGCACTAACTACCGGATTACCCTTTATCAAACTCGACAGTTTCTGGCAAATTTCCTGAAACATTTGGGTAATGCCAATTTCTCCCAGCCCCCCTCCCTGATCCTGGATCTCCGCCTGTCGGATCGTCACCGATGGCCTCTCTGGAACCTGACCCGGCCGACTCCACGAGGCCAGCCTGGCCGCGCACTCGGCCGCTCGGTGAACGATGGGTGGATCCTGTAGCTCCACCAGCGCTCGGACCTCAGGGTCAGGAAGAGCAGCTAAAAATTTCTCGAGTGCCAGTCTGTCCCACGCCTCCACTGTAAGGTCCCGATACGCGATCCTGACTGATTGGTAAATGTCCTGTGCCAGCTCCGACACTGTCTTCACCCGGCTTTAATCTGCGGTGCTGGAGCTGGGCCCGCACCAGATCACAGTTTGCCGCGAACCCAAACCGACGGCTCAACGCCTCGCAAATGTGGGAGCTGGTCAACATCCCCTCCGTGATCACGTTTAACACATCTGCGGCTGGTCCCCGCAACGTTGCCACCAAATTCCCTGTACGTTCCCGCTCATTCCACCCGTTTAGTCGGGAAATGCACTCAAATTGCGTCAGAAAAGCTTCAACGCTCCCTGACCCGTCGAAATTTACCAGGGGGATCACTTTTACGGTGGCCCGCTTCTCAGTTTCTCCCTTGTCCGAATCCAGCCCAGGGATCAAACACCCTTGTGGCTGCGTATCCAATTTCGGAGCCCACTGTGGCCAAAGATGTTTTGTGTTGAGGGTCTCATGGGTCAATTTTGCCTCCTGTTCCAAACGTTGAATGGACCGATTCACCTCTTCCCGCAGGATGTTCTGGGCCCGCACAACCTCCTCCAAGGCTCCGTCGCGAGTTTGTAGCTGCTCCTCAACCAACCCGGACACTCTACTTACAAAAGACGGCTCTACCAGGCCTTTATCCAAGACTTCATCTTGGCTCATAATTTTATCTTGTTCGTCCAAACGAGCCTCCAATCCTTTTACCTCCTCCGCCAAATTCATCCCTTGCTTCCTCAGCTCTCCCCACTCTTCAACTTGCAGCTGCATACAAGCATCCACACAGGCACGATGACGTTCCAGGCTTTCATCCACTTTATCAACCCGAATGTTCATTGCATCAATTTTATCTACCAATTTTTTCCACATATTTCCCCCTCCAATGTAATTTCTACCTTTGTTTCCTCCAATCTATCCTCAAATTTATTTTGTATCTCTCCCAATTTAACATCCACACACTCCTGCATCTCTTTTAATTTTCTCCATCTTTTCCCCCAATTCATCCCTCATTAAATCAATCCGTGCACCCAACTGTACCCCCATTACCCCCAATTGATCTGTCATTTCTGCCCTCTGTGTCACGAATTGATTTTCCATTTGTGCCGTCATTTCTGCCCTCTGTGCCGTCATTTCTGCCCTCTGTGTCACGAATTGATTTTCCATTTGTGCCGTCATTTCTGCCCTCTGTGTCACGAATTGATTTGCCATTTGTACCGCCATGTCCCCTATTAAACGTTCCAACAGTGTCTGGATCGTCATCGCACCAGTTTCCGGCACTGCCGGCCCCGTTACGGGCAATGAAGCACGGTCCACGCTCGGAATGGGGGAGGTTCCAACCCTACCCCCGTCTCTCCCCTCTTCCCCCGACTCGCTGCCAGACACGTGGCCTTCCTCCTCAAACATCTGCACATCCGCCATGGTGCAGAAGTCCCGTTTGCCGCCAATTAATTTAAATTTGAAAAATCCCGCCAAAATTTTCCCGCGCTCGCACGCTTTTCTGAAGTAATTTTATATTCCAATTCGTGGCGAGATTTTAATCTTGGTATGTTCTCCCGATACCAAATATAATTTAGAGGGGTTCGAGCATCCAACACCCTGACACCAATGTGACGTCCACGGGACTTGAACAGTCCCGCCAACGTAGAATGAGCCGAAACGATGGAGGCGATTTATTTGTTTATAACCCAAACATGGCGGTTCTAATCGCTCTACCGCAAACGGGACGAGGAAGGTGGCACGAGTCACTTTTCACTGAGTTGATGATGTTTATTTGTTTTTTTTATTATCAGAAATAACAAGACTCGGCAAGAAGAGGGATCCTGGGCGATTCGACGGGATGGTGTGGGATCGGGCGTGGTAAAAAAACACACAATTCCAATGAATATAGAGATCTCAAACCTTCTAAGGTCTCTGTCAAACCTCTGTGGTCTCAAACCTCTCAAACCTCTGTGGTCCACACGGCTCCGTATTTATAAAGACCCCAGGGGGTCCAGTCTACCCCTCGTCTGTCCTGGGGTTTTTCCTTTGTTTCTTTTGCATGAACGTTGTGGCGCCATGTCCGTAAGTATAACTGTCGATAAGTGACTGTACATAATAAATAGACGGTGGTAGCTCTTTGTCTTGCTCGCGTCTTGTCCCTACCTCCATTCATTGCATGATTGAATACGTGCATTGTTTGCATGCATGACAGCAACCTGCATCTTTGACCGTATGCGTGCATGTTTGGTTGTGAAATAAATGTGCTTGTTTAAATGTTAACCCGTTCGTTGCGTCCTCTTTCCCCAATTGAACTGCCATATTGCACTCGGAATATAGTTGTTTGTTAAATAGCCGATAAAGTGATCGGGTCCAACGGGGCTGCGCGATAAATACCTCGCTCGGTTATCCCAAAACGAAACGAGCTGCTTAAGCGGCTCGTTTCCAAGCAGCCCCGGTGAGGTACATTCTCTCAGTAATCTACCCGCACGATTAATTAGGTAAATTGAAGATTTGGCGATTGGACCCTGTAGCGCAGGTAGAGTACGGACAAGGTTGTGGTGTGGTTAGAAGCCGCGACTGTATTGTCCGTTCGGTGGGCGAAGCGGCCGCTATTGGTGAGACGCGGTCACTCGCACGCCGGCGGGCGGGAATCCACATCAACATACATCATAAATGGTTGACATTTAATTATCGAATTAATTTCCAAAAAGTATTGCTTATGAATGAATATTGTGCTGGGGTTTAATTTGGAATTCAGCCTGCTGGTTGAAATCATAACTGAGATGTGACTGTGCAGCTGATGCAGTGCCCCCTTTAAATTGGAGCAGGAATATTTGTAATTTCTTTATGTGCTGGTGATAACTCACCAACCAGAGATCTTTAACATTCACCAATGACCAGTGCTGAAAGACGGACCCTCCAGTTCAACGTCCAGGCGATGGATGGTGCAGACATCGATGCATCACCCTACTTGTACAACACCAGGGTAACAGTTAATTTGTTTTTTTTTGGGGGGGGGTGAGGTTACAGGATCTCAGGCTCATAATGGAGCTGCCACACACATCTATACACATTCGAATACACGAGACAATACAGGAATGTTAAACGAGACAAACATAGCCACTGAGTTTGGGGAAAGTGCCTTCACTTCCCGAGGAACTCTGGGTATCAGCGACGGCAAAACCATGGCGCCACCTTTCTCACCATGCTCAGTGGAGCATTTCCCAAGGAGGAATTTCCTCCTATCCATGCATGCCAAAATATGTGGATTGTCTGTGTCCTTATCCTTGTAAATGCTGAACGTCAAGCAAGGAAGCAGCATGTACCATTTTAAAGTCTTTGGTTTGACTCGGCCAGGGTTTGAACCACTGACCCCCAGACTCGGAATGAATGTTCCAATGAATAGAGGCATAACCTGACAGTAGAAAAAACTAGAAGGGCACTCTTCGGCGTCAACAGATATGCTCCACTCACATCATTACATCATTATACATACTTGTACCAAGTTTGATTTAAATCCCTGAACTCTCCATTTGAGAACAATCCTCTTAAATGGTACATGCTGCTTCCATGCTTGACATTCAACTTTGAAAATGGAAATCCTCAATGCCAGACATAAAATCAAAGCCATCTCCCAAGACATATTGCGTGCCTTTGATACGGTCTGGCACCCTGCCCTCGGTTACAAAACTCTCTTCCTATGGTATCCAAGGATATCTCCACTCCTGGCTCACAGACTTCCGCTCCTGTCGCAGCCAATGTGTGTCCCTTAATTGCGTTCTCTCATCCCCTCTTCCTGTCCAGGCTGGAGTTCCTCAAGGGAGTGTTCTAGGTCCTGTTCTTTTTCTGGTTTTCATCATCAATCTGTCTGACTCTCTGGAAAATCATCTTTATCTCTTTGCTAATGACTCCACCCTCTGCCATACAATCTGTCATCCCTCAGACTGGCAAGCAGCAGCTTCTTCGCTCACTGCAGATCTGGATAAAATCACAAGTTGGTCCAACACATGGAACATGTCTTTCAACCCTGACAAATCTCACACTCACTATGTCTTTCTGAAAGGACCATCTGGAAAACCCCCACCATCTACTTTCTCAACAATCCTCTTGAAGAAATCCTTTCATTCAAGCTTCTGGGACTCACTCTCTGCCATGATCTTTCCTGGGAAACCACATTTCCTATCTGGCCTCCAAAACCAGTCGTCGACTGGGCATCCTCCGTCGTGCAAAGTCCTTCCTTGGCACACCTGAGCTCCTGACCACATACAAAGCTTTCATCCACAGCCTGATGGAGTACTCCACTCCCCTCTGGGCTGGTGCTCCCACCTCTCACCTTTCTCGGATTCACGCTGTGGAAACCAAGGCATTGAGGATCATTGGTATCTCCCACGATGAGGCTGAGTCTTTGGGTCTCTCACTCTCACTGCAGGCAGGTCGGTGGTCTGTCTGTCTTCTCCCATCTCCACTCTGGCCTCCCCCCTCCCCCTACGCTGTCTGAGATATGTCCCCCTCCCCCCCACATTTCCGCAGGGCGCTCCAGGTCCGCCAGCAACCCCCCTCGGGTAAAGCTACCAAAATCAAGAATCGCTCACCTTCACTCTTTCATTCCTCTTTTTTCCCCGTCTTTGGAATAAACTCCCTCACTCTGTTCAATCCCATTCTTCCCTCCAGGCCTTCAAAACAGCTGTTCACCACCACCTCTTATCGTCCCCCATCCAAATCCACGATCTTTTCTTCCCCCGTTAATCCACCCCAAACCAATGTCCTTCAAATTCCCTGCTTTCCTTCCTGAAAGTCAATTCTTGTTTACCCTGTGTACCCCACCCCATCCCATCCCCCTCCTTTCCACAGATCTCATATCTCTGTTCTGCACTTTTTTTTCCTTCCATCTCTCTCCCCCCCCCTCCCTTCGTCTCCTGCTCCCCTTGTTGTACATTCTGTGTATTAGCTCTCATTCGAACCTTGCTAGTGTATACAAACATAAATAAATAAATAAATAAAAACTCAAGATTCAAAATACTAAATAATTCTGGTTGTCACACCATGCGCGCCTGATCGGGTTGAAAGTTAAAACATATATTCCCCATGATGACTCGATCATAATTGTGAAGTTTCACGTCGATTGATGAAGCAGTTCAAGATCATTTTTTAAAGATGTTCGTTCAATCCAATATGGCTGCCACACCATGTGACCTATTAATTATTCATGAACACCTTGGTATCCCCAAGGCTTGGGGAACATGTGGGTGAAGATTCCCCTTGATCTGCCAAGCCGCTCTGGAGAAGAACATTTTTAAAGGTTTATTCTTCAAAAAATCATTGCTGCCAGACCATATGACTGATGACATAATAAGTGGATAACTTTTTGTTTCTCATGGATGGGTAATCATACCTGTAAAGTTTTACATCAATCTGTTCAGCCGTTTCAGAGAAGATTTTTGAAGACTTTTGTGTTTAAAAAAAAAAACAAAACATAAAATGGCTGCAAAACCACATGACCGATGACGTCATCAATTTTTTTCCCACCCATACAATTTAGCCTGAGATTACCCTTAAAATTTTTCATATTGATCAGATAAAGCAATCGATATATGCAATGACATCATAATGAAGCAACCAATGACATCATCCAAAAAAAAAAAATCTGATTTATTACCAATGGGGAATACTTGACATGTGCCAAGTTAAAAAAAAAAAAATTTCCCATGGAGCGGATTTGGAGATAGAGGTCCAAAGTTTTTCCTTCTTTCCAAAATGGCTACCACACCACTCGACCTACGACATCATAATTATCGTGAAAAGATTCCACATGAATCGGCGCACCTACGATGAAAATTTCATGTCAATCGATAAACGGTTGCAGAGATAATTATCATGGACGGACTATATACGTACGTATGGATGGACGTACGTATGGATGGACGGGCGGACGGACAACCCGAAAACATAATGCCTCTGGCGACTTTGTCAGCGGAGGCATAAAAAAATGGCCATAAAATAAGAACAAAGTCAACTAGAACTACGTTGTCGATGGCACACCATCGCATAATCCCGTGCGCACTGCTTTGTCCCATTAACGCTGGGTGAAATTTTTTCTTGCAAAATGGATTGACTATTCTTTTCTATTTGATGTGCTTTATGACCAAAGACTTACTATGTTTACTAAATCAGAAGTCATTGCAAGCATGTCAACATTTTATGAAACATTAATTTAACACTGTCCAGCAATATAGAACTGTGCATCAATTTAATCATAGGAATGAACTGTGTATAATATTAATTATAATTATTCATAATCAATTAGATAAATACAGGAAAAACCTGTGACTGTTTGTCACTCATGGGGGCCACATAAGTAAGTTCTTTATAAAATAATTTACCATGTACAATGGTAAATACACTGAAAAAAAAAATCGACCCCCATGACCCCAACCCCTCTGGCCCGGTCCCGAGGGGTCATATCAAAAATCCGAAAGTGTTGTGCACTTCCCCATACATATATCTACTCTGTCTCAAAGTTTCAAGTTCCTATTTCAAAAGGTGTAGGAGGAGTTACAGGGTAAGACAGACGGACGGTGGAGACAATCACAATATTCTCCGCTTTTCTTCGAAAGCACGGGAATAATGATACAGAATGGCATGGAATTTTTACAAGGGTTCATATTCATACCCAGGATAGTCAGCTTCGAGGCAAGAGTGCATACTTCTTGGCTATACCTGTCAGCCCGACAAAATGGCTATTGTGCTGTAATCGAGCAATGAATGAATTTAGTGCAAGTTTGTTGTGTTTTGACAACATTGAGTAGAAATAGTGAATCCCTCCATCCATTTTCTTTATTTTTTGCAGGAATGCAGATAAATATTGCCAATTATTGTGTTTCATGGTCTTCCATCGTTTTCTTTCATCACTCTCAAAAAAATAAAATAAACCAATGTCACCCGCAGGGTGACCCGTATCTTGCCAAAAGGTGACCACGTGTGACTTTTTTAAGGTCACACTGAGGTGAACAGAGCTGCTCTCCACCAGGAGCGACTCCTTGAGGAATATCTGCCTACGAGAGATTCCGATGAGAATCGTTCCTACAGAGTAACCATGAAAAATATGCTTTTGCCTCATAACATCACCAAATGACGTCATAATGTCTCAAGCTTGACATATATAGAAAGCACTCATCGAGGTGTTCAATTTGAGGTAATACACGATATGGTTCCTAAAACTTGAAAATTTGACCTTGGGGTCAAATATGTTTGACCTGAGGCGTTATCCATGAAGGTCAAGGCCAATCGCCACCAAAAATTAATCAGCTGAGCGCCAGGCCATGAACTATATTCCCATGAAGTTTGAAGATGATCCGATCAAAATTACTCAAAAAAAAGGGTTTCGTCGACTCCCCTGATTTGCGACAGTGACCTTGACCTTTGACCTTGACCTTCAAAATTTTATGCACTGAAAGGGACCTCTATAGGCCTCTGATATGCGAAGTTACAAAAATTTCCAATGATAACTGTGCTCTGCAGAATTTTTTTTATACGTGATTACAGACAAAAAAAATAAAAAAATAAAAAAGCATACAGGCTGACTAACATATCTTGCAAAAACTTCGTTTTGGCAAGATAATAATTTGTACATTTTTATCGGGTCATGATTTTGGAGTCGAATTGGAAATTTGGATGGCTTTTTTTTAATCATCTTGGCAGATATGTAAACATCGAAGGCATCTTCCAGATCCACAGCAATTTTCATTTCTCAATCCAATTTAACATCTTTGTGATGAACATTATTGATGCATTCCTGACCATAATCCTCTTACCTACCCTCTCAATGAAGCCATGAAATATTAATGAGCGAATGGATTAACATCCCTTAACACATTCCACCACCTTGGGTAATCTATGCCAAACCAAGATTTAGAAAATAGGGGCATAAAGTTGAAGGTAGAATAAAAAAAAACAAGTGGCCAGAAAATGAGAACAAAGAACTATGACAGTTGGTTTGGAAACAATAAATAAATAAATAAAATACTATAAAATTAAATAAACTGGCAGACAGCAATGTGGAAATTTTAATTTTTGATATCAAATAATAAATGAAATCGAGTACACATCAGTTTATGTTTGCAACTTGTGAGAGTTGATACAAACTCAGTCTGGCAGTAACCTGATAAAAGATACATACACACATGCACGCACACATGCACACCTTCCCAGAAATAAATGCAGATGCAATGGAGTGTTATCTCAGGGAATTCAATGTCACAAGAACCAAAAGGTCAGAAATAACATCTGTTGTTTCGTTTTTGTCATGAAGCAAAAATTTCCTTCTCCATTACCAAGACCATCTGCAAGACCAACCCCAGGGAAGGAAGTGTGGCAGACACTGCACGACTCTTCATCATACAGGAAGTGAATTCTGATCCCTGAAACTTTACTGCAGGGTAGTAAATGAAGCTTTTGATGCCTCTGGGATTCAAATATGAAAGCCTCTGCCTCAGTGTGAAACGCTTCCCCAGGGACCAGCTGTGCATACGAGCTCCTCTCTAATGAGCTAAAAATCACATGCATCATGACAAACCGGCCAATTTTGTACACCATATACCACGAGGGGTGGGGGTTTATCGTTTGCTGCTGCAATTACAGCTATCAACAGTCTGAAAACGCAATCAAGGTCAATTTGAAATGAGAGTGACAGAACGAATTGTAATTTTTCCACACCCTTGCACCTTCCAAGAGTGGAGAGGTGAGGTATGGTGGCTTGAAGCCTTGTGACCTAATTGGAGGAAGTGATGGCCTTGGAGAAGGAAAGAATCCATGGAATAGATTGGGAATTTGAAGCACATCAGTGGTAAACTCGTGTTAGAAAAGGAAAATGAATTCAAAAAATAAAAGGGAAGAGATTAAGGGAGGATGGGGAGAAATTTGAGTAGGTGGGGTTAAAGAAGAGGAATGACAGTCACAAATGGATGACGAGACAAGAGAGTAAAACAGAAAACTGCAATCACATCACACACCAAAGGATGTGAGGAGAGAAATTGTTTTACATTTGTGTGCATAATGTGGTGAAACAACCCGAACTTGATTTTTTTTTTCTTCCTTTGTTTTATAAAGACGAGGGGAACCTGCTCCTGAAGGGAGTGATCAGGGTTATGTTATTATCCTTATTCAAATGTGTAATTTAAAATACTTCTCGCTCACTGCACTGGAAAAAGTGGGGACAGGAACACTGTGCAGTACTGTAAAGGGTGGGAGTTGTAATACCTTCTTTCACCTGGAGGGGCGCAACATGATACACATTAACACAAATAATTTGTGCCCCACTCCAAGACCACTGGCAAAGATAAAAAAAATTCCCCTATACACTAACTGGGATCATTCTGATCCTCTGTAGCTAGTCTGGATGCAATCGGCCCAGAACTCTAGGAGTAGCACGACAACTAAACACAAACACCGATCCGTGAATTACAGGAAGGGTGTCAAAACTATTTGACTTTTTTTTTTTACCTCTGCCAACGAAAGTGGACGGAGGTTATGTTTTCACCTTTGTGCATCTGTGAGCAGGATATCTCAAAAAGTTATGGACAGATGACAAAACTTGGTGAATGAGTTGGGTGTGTGCCAAGGACAAATTGAATCGATTTTGGTGAAGGTCTGGATGCAGATCCGGCCTATTAGTGGAATAAAAAACGTAAACTATTCAGCTTGGTGGACGTATGCGCTCGACAGTGTGCCATTCTACTTTGTTCATGTTTATGTATCTCAGTATACTGCCTTCAATGTAAATAGTGAGGAGTACTTTCTTTACTTTATTTTATGAAGGCCATTTTAATCTCCGTGCAGTGGGGGTAATTCCTTGCCAACTCGTGTACATATTCCCTGATGACGATCTCAGATGACGATGTAAGATTTCAAGTAAGTTGAGAGGTAAAATAACTGTGCGAGAAAAAGCAGCTTCGAACTATTGGTGATTTGATGGTTACAACCCACTAAAAATGGGCCACACACCTACATTTCCACTCCTAAATCAGGTCTAAGTTTGGGGCATCTTGGTTCATTGCATTCTGGGGGTTCAACCAAAATGTACTGAGCCACAAAGCTCAAACCTTGAATAGGTTTGTTTTATATTCGCATCTGAGTCACAATTACCTGCCACCCACCTCACACCACCCCCTATGCTTCATTCATTCATCATCTCCCCTTTGTTCTTCATCCTTACTCTGTCAAACTTCATTCACCGTTCCCTTATACCTCCACCCCCAACATCCCGTGAAACACACACCCGCCTCCACATCTATTTTAACATCTCTAATAATTATGTAGATTGTGCAACAGATTTCCCTGCTGTACTGGAGGGACTTAAAGATAAAGTCAGAAATGAGTCAGTGTCTTTGTGAAAGGTCAACCATCATGGCTAAGAACAGGAATGTAGTATGTGGAAGGAAATATAAACCATAGCCATCAGAAAGGGGAAGCAGGAAAGGTACTGTATCAAAATGCAGGCATCAAAAGCTTCATTCACTACCCTGCTGGAAAATCTCAGATGAGAATTTACTAAAAACAAACCAAAAATAAACAAAATGCCTTTCACAGGAATTAAAGAGAGACTTAAAAGAATTACATCATGGATGGAAAGAGAGAAGTCGCCCGAAAGAGGGAGCATCATATTCTCTGTTTGACATAATTTATCGCAGCACGTGTCACACTTCTGTGGCTAATGGGGAAATTGGACTTCCGCAGGCTAGCATGAAACCATCAAGGAGGACATTGCGGGCTCTAACCGCTCACCCTGGAGGTGTTCATCAGAGCGGGACAGCAGGTGCACTCATTGCACAGGTGACAGAGACCCAACCTGGCATGTGGTGATAACGATACACACACCTGGTAAACAGGCACCCTTCAGAACAAAAATAAAGCACTGTAAAAGGCTCTGCGTGCTTATTTTTTGAAGAGAAATGGCTAAGTTGCACGATGCAACAACAATAAAATCCTCACGGCACAAAGAGCAAAAGTAAATTAATTAAAACTCATTCTCGTCTAAACTGCGGGTAGA
>NC_140966.1:18014077-18019077 GCF_056783735.1 Eptatretus burgeri
ACGAGGGGCGAAGAGATGGGGGGAGAGAGAGACGGGGGAGAGAGAGACGGGGGGAGAGCGACGGGGGAGAGAGACGGGGGGAGAGACGGGGGAGAGACGGGAGGGGAATAGACGGGGGGAGAGATGGGAGGGGAGAGACGGGAGGGGAGAGACTGGGGGGAGAGATGGGGCGGTGGAGAGAGAGAGAAAAGAGAGAGAGAGAAAAGAGAGACAGAGAGAGACAGAGAGAGACGAGTGGGGAGACTGGGAGGTGGAGAGATGGGGGAGAGAGACGAGCGGGCGAAGAGACGGGGGGGAGAGAGAGACGGGGGGAGAGAGAGACGGGGGGAGAGAGACGGGGGAGAGAGACGGGGGAGAGACGGGGGAGAGAGACGGGGGAGAGAGACGGGGGAGAGAGACGGGGGAGAGAGACGGGGGGAAGAGACGGGGGAGAGAGACGGGGGGAGAGATGGGGGGAGAGATGGGGCGGGGGAGAGAGAGAGAGAGAAGAGAGACAGAGACAGAGACAGAGAGACGAGTGGGGAGACCGGGAGGTGGAGAGATGGGGGGAGAGAGACGAGCGGGCGAAGAGACGGGGGGGAGAGAGAGACGGGGGGAGAGAGAGACGGGGGAGAGAGAGACGGGGGAGAGAGAGACGGGGGGAGAGAGAGACGGGGGAGAGAGAGACGGGGGAGAGAGAGACGGGGGGGAGAGAGAGAGGGGGGGAGAGAGTGAGAGAGAGAGGGACGGGAGGAGAGGGAGAGGGGGGGAGAGACGGGGGGAGAGAGAGACGGGGCGAGAGACAGACGGGGCGAGAGAGAGACGGGGGGAGAGACGGGGGAGCGAGAGAGAGAGAGAGAGAGAGAGAGAGAGAGAGAGAGAGAGAGAGAGAGAGAGAGAGAGAGAGAGAGAGAGAGAGAGAGAGAGAGAGAGAGAGAGAGAGAGAGAGAGAGAGAGAGAGAGAGAGAGAGAGAACGAGAGAGAACGAGAGAGAGAGAGAGAGAGAGAGAGCCAGACAGAGACACAGCCTGAAAGAGACACAGCCAGAAAGCCATACAGTGAGACGGCCAGCCAGAGAGACAGAGATGGTCAGACTGACACTGTCAGACAGACCGACCGACCAAGACAGGCCAGCCAAAAAAGATGGACCAAGACAGGCCAGCCAGACCGAGACAGGCCAGCTGGCCAACAGAGACAGATCGACCGACAGACACAGAGAGACAGACAGACGGACACTTTCCTTTGGGATGATGAGTATGGATTCAGTTGCATTAGTGTTTCACAGGCAGAGTCTTTATCACAAAGTGGTCCATCCATCAGAAGGATGTTAAGTTGGGTTTCACATCTGCCAACATTTGTTAGTGGACATTAAAAATCGCAGATGTCTTTAACAAAAAGGAGTGAGTTATCAGCGGCATCCTGGTCAAAATACATTTATGAAAAACTTTGACCAAAAAATTTCACCGTCTGACCCCACATGGTGGTGAGAATAAATGGGGCAATGAAAGTAGTAGTCGGATTAAAAGCAAATGTTGCATTTATCAGTGTAGAAAGTCTGCTTTCCAGGTGAAGAGTGAAAGGTATATGTCAAAGGCAAAGAGCTGTGCAAACAGGATAGACACCAGATGATGTCATTAGCAATGGATATGTCCAGAGACATTGCCCTGACCCCTGAGGTTTAAGACATCGCATCCGTTGTTCTACCCGACAACAACAGTTGATGTTGCGAGCATTATATTATGCTCTCCTTTTGTGTCAGAGTACAGGCTAGATTACAAGAAAGGGCTTTTATGACCACATTTATTTGCATCTCTTTGTATTTTCCTGAATCAAAAGTAGAATGCATGTTGTGATTTTCACACAGTGATGTAAATAATTTTCAAACAGAGTTTAGAATTATAATGAATGGAATGGCAATTTGACAGATGAAGCAAGTTACTCATTACAGCAAATGTTGAGAGAGCAGTTTTGCTGTGCTCACTTGTGGATGTGAAAGATCCTGTGTCATGCAGTTAATATTTTTCAAAGTAAGAGGAAAGAAAGAAATGAAAACGAAATAACTGTTTTACAAATGACCCCTTTTTCATGACTTTCACTTCATTTTGCATCCTCATTGAGATTCACGGATAGACATGCAATATGTTTGTGAAGTGCAATGTGCTGTCTTTTGATTAAACCTATAAGCGAAGCAACGGGAGGCATGCCTCGTGTGTTTTTTCGGAAGAGGTAAGAAAGAAGCGAAATCAAAATAAATGCTGCAAAAATATCAGGTAAGTGAGATTATGGGTGTTGATTGGTGAGGGACAGCAGGAGGCAGACTTTTTTGATTACAAGGGGATCACATCAATTGTCCTCTCCCACCCCACACAAAATGCCTTGCTCTGTACAATCCACATATGCCCAGATGCAGGATGTTCCCCGAATGCATGATCAAATTATGTATAGATAAATATTAACTTTCCCCAAATAAGTTATCTCTTAAATCAAAACTGCGCTGGTGGACAGTATTTAATAACAGAGACCGGTATCGGCTGGCTCATGCACGTACTGGGTTTAATTTGTTGGAGTAAGCATGGTGCACATGCCATACTGGTATCGGCTTGTACACGTGCTGGATTTCATTAGTTGTAGTGAGTACATAGTGTATGGTGCACATGCTCTGAAAATGTATCACTTGTGCGTGAACACTGATACGGATAGACGTTTCCACTGCAGTGTTTTGTTGCTTCAAGTTCTCTTCTAAAGGAGCCTCTTTGCTCATCCAGAACGAAATTTTCAGGTTAGAAAAGTTTTTTAGTCAATGTTCATCGGAGATAAATGTGTAATTAGAGTGCCAAGGGTCCTCAAAAGGTGGACCGTGGTCCACATTCTGACCGCAGGCATCATCAATCTGGACAGTGAGATAATCTGAATCCCCCCATGAAAAGGCCTCTGGTGTTTATCCATTCAGACCAACTTGATAAATGATAAACGCTGGAAGGATTAATGCAGGAGGTGATTAACGTTTCGATTTATATCCTCAACAAAGAAATCTGATGCAGGATGAGGCCATTCGGCCCATCATGCCTGTGCTACACCAACACCAAGGGTGTGTTCCATTCGCAAGCAACTTGCAGCAATCACTTCCCCACCATCTTGCTCGATTCAAAATGCTCAAACATGCACTCCAATGCAACGGAGTGCTTGGTCCCGCTTAACAAAACACGGCAGTCTCCATGTAAACAGTGTGACCTTGATACTTGAGCAAATGCCGTCCGGGTCATCATTTTCAGTTTTATTCTATCCTCTTGTGACATCTTCCCAAAACAAATTTATTGTTTTAGTAGCGGCTCCAGAGTACGATGAGAAGGGAAAGAAGGATAAATAAATGAGGAGTCAGAAAGGTGAGCCCCCTGCCAAGCCTATCCACATACCCCACCATTGTACATTTTGGGAGTGGAGGGGGTGTGGGGTTGCAAGTTTGTCCATCTTAAAGAAGTCGGATGAAAAGTATAAGTAGCAATAAAAGTATGAAATGCACATTTACATCTGGTTTTTGAGCGCATTAATCAACTTTGGCACCAAGAAAAAGTTCAAAATTTAAAGCGTCCCCTTTTATTCATTAAATTATTGCCCGGTCATCATGACTGGCTTCGTGATTTTCACTTTCGATGTCCCTCCCCACACCCCTCCCCCTCCCCCACACTTCCACTTTTAAACAATGATCGACACCCATGATGTGAGATGAATATTAATGGATTTAGTCGAGGAAGGTAATGTTAAAAAAACAAAAAAAAATAACATCAGTGTCACCTAAATGTTACAAGCTCTCCTCAAGCCAGGGTTGATCTTTGACCTTGACCCATCATAACCAGCCTGAATGACACTTTATATTGTGATTTTATTTTTCCAAGTTGTGGCCTAATTTGCAAAATTGGGTGTACATGCATCGCATCACACCAAAATATTGCAAAATCTTATTTTGGTTTCACGACTGAAAGTGAACAAGTTTTTCAAACTTTGTGATTGGCTGTCAGAAGTAAACAATTGCTGTCATTTGGTGTTAGATTTTCATTAAACCTGGTTAACAATGCTGACATTGAAATCCTTCAATGGGAACTGATATGACTTGTTTAGATTCGTATTCACCAGTCAATTAATTAACTGCACAGAAAAGGACATACCTTGCCCATCGTTGCCTAACCATAGTCCAAGGGGTGCTGTGATGATGGTGGATTACTTGTCGACAGACTATGGCGTTCCTACACATGACTGACAACATTTTATTCCACACACGGGGGGGGGGGGGGGAGGGAGGGAGTGCACTGGACAATGTCTCGTTTCATCATCATCCATCGAGGTGAATGGGTTTCGGCAGATGTCATCACGACACGTGCATGCACCTGTGCAATTTAACTGTTTGGATCTGCAGGTAATTCTTGCAGTTGCAGTTTTTACATTTGCAACACACGACGTTCATCAATTCATGTGGTAAGGGGTCGTCTACCATCAACTGTGGGTGCAATTTTCCACTGGTACGATCCTTGTACCATCCATTATAAATGGGTGAAGGGTGATCAGGAGAAGGATTGTTTGCCAAACACAAAATCGGCTCTGGTAGTGGGCACATTTGGTGTGCTGGTTAAGACATCCCTGGATTGGAGGAAGCTTTTCTCGATCTTTGGTGTTTTTCTCAAACAGCATGTAATGCACATCATTGATTGTTGCAACATTCGTGTGTGGCAAGTGGACTCGGCAAATGAACTTCACGTGTTTCTGTAGCCTGAAAAAGAGATCCACATCCAACATTGTTCAATGGAGCTGCATGCTTCTGGAATGTCTTCCATGTGGACTTTTTGCCATACCCACTCAGTTGACTGAAAGTGTCACATCCTGTTAAGGCATGATACGCTGGGATGTTTCTCTGGAGAGTTTGAGTTAACTGGATGTCATGGACAGCAATAAAGTGTCACTTTTGTGCAGTGCCTATCCTCATCCATATCCCTTGACTTAATTGTGCTGAAAAGTGAACCAAGAGCACC
>NC_140966.1:18024077-18099077 GCF_056783735.1 Eptatretus burgeri
TTTAAAAACAATCATTGTGATTATATTTATCTATTTTTGATTGAGGAGTTCCTTGTGTGACACCTTCATACGTTTAATACAATAGTTAAATTTTTATTATTACTGTTAGTTTCTCATTTTGACTTGTTTTTATTGCAACTACTTATTGTTACATATAATTGATCAAAACACACACACACACACACATACACACACACACACACACACACACACACACACACACACACACACACACACACACACACACACACACACACACACGATGTCAGCCATGATGAAGCTTGCATTGTTTGTGTGAAATTTCTGAGGACATCTGAAGACTCAATAGCTCAGTGGGCTGTTATCACGTAAGCAATGAGGTCCTTGGGTTCAAGTCCCGAGTTGAGTCAGAATAGTTAGCTTGTGTGGAATTTACATTCCAGATAAGGTATTGTCATTGTGCACCATCCGTCAATCCATCTCCTTTTTTGACTTCTCCAGCCAAACCGCTGGGCCGATCTGGCTGAAATTTTGAAGCTTTGCAATTCCTGTTACCGATCTCCTGATTGGTAACAGGAATTGCAAAGCTCATTCGAGTCACATGACTAAGTAGGTCAAAATGGACGACTTGGTAAATTTCTTCAAAAACCTTCTTCTCCAGACCCTTGGAATGCTACTAAATTTGGGTCACAACATCAGGACACGGTCCCAATGTTAAATTGTGGAGGCCATGCTGATCACATGACTGGAAGTGTGTCAAAATGGCAGACAGTAAAATTTTTGGACAATCATGTAAATTCCTTCAAAAATCTTCCTCACCAGACCCACCATTTAGAATTCCACTAAATTTGGGTTACATTAGGCCATGGCCCAAATAAGTTACAGATCCAGTGGTCCTACTTTTTCACATGAGCCCTCGCAGGAATTTGTTCCATTTATTAAATTTCTCAAACGAAACACAGTCAGTGAAGCCTTGGTATACGTGTCTTAATTACATTCTGTTTGAACTTCAGTTGTACCCCTGACTACACGTACATCTATTAATTACGTACTATTGGAACATACCTTTCAAACCTTTCAATCCTTGAAACTACTGAGACCCCTTGGAACTTTGAAGACCCTGAAGACGCCGTAAGACATTTACATCCTTTTGACCCCTTACATCCCTTCATTCTATAACTTTAGACCCCTTGAGACCCTCTAAAACCCTTCAAATCCAAAGACACTTTAGAACCCTAAGGACTTCTAAGACCCAATAGACCCTCCAGACCCCATTAGACCATTTACAATCCTATGACCCTTAAGACTCCTGCAAAGGCCCAACATTCTTTAGACCCCTCACACACCTTTTACCTTTAAGACCCTTTCGACTTTTTTTTTACCCTGTGCTCGTGAAGCCAAAAGTGGGGTTAAGCGATTGGGAGCGTATGTTGTACATATGTCGTACATGTCTGCATTTTGTGAAGAGCGTACATCGAAAATCGTTCAGCAGAGGAAATTGAAACTTTACCACATGTTACATGACCATGTGATATTGCGGTCACTCTTTTGAGGTCAACATCGGCATATTTTCTAAAATCCTCAATTTTCATTCTATTGACATGAAAATCCTCTTCAAATTTATCATCAAGTTAATGAAGTCAACCACTAGCGATTTTTGAGGTCAACATAGGCCAAATTTCTAAAACTGTCAATTTTCATCTGATCGACTTGAAATAGAAACATAATTTTCATTTCCCCTCAATTCAACCAATTGTTTTTGAGGTCAACATAGGCCCAAAGGTCAACTGACTCAAATGTAGTACCTATTTTATTTGGTCTTCCATGTGATTTGAATTTCATTTTTGTCAATTAGAAATTTGCCACAAGGAGAGTTGGCTCAGACCAAATCCTTCTCAAGACTGTGCAGGGTTAAGTATTCTATGAATACCATCTCGTTTGCTCTTTAGACCCCTGTAGCCTTGAAATCCCACAGACCCTCAAGATCTTTACACCCCTGAAGTCCACTTACACTCTTTGGACATGTTGGACAGCTTGGACCCTTGACCATTTAGACCTTTTTACACCCATTGTAGACATTTCATATCCCTTTCGACCCGTGAGAAATACACATGCTTTAGAGATTTGACACTTTAGACCTGAAGTTATATTGTAACGTACCCTTTAGCATCATTAGACAATCGAGAGCCTTTTAGGCACACCACACAAATATCTATAGTCATCTTGCAAATCACAGATGATACTTTTTTTCCCCAGCAAGTAATGTGCAAAAGTGTGTGTGTGTGTGTGTGTGTGTGTGTGTGTGTGTGTGTGTGTGTGTGTGTGTGTGTGTGTGTGTGTGTGTGTGTGTGTGTGTGTGTGTGTGTGTGTGTGTGTGTGTGTGTGTGTGTGTGTGTGTGTGTGTGTGTGTGTGTGTGTGTGTGTGTGTGTGTGTGTGTGTGTGTGTGTGTGTGTGTGTGTGTGTGTGTGTGTGTGTGTGTGTGTGAGTGTGAGAGAGTGAACACAGAAAAGTGGAATGAATGTCCGTCAGCCAATGATGAATGTCATGAATGGCTTCATGTACAAAGATGATCCAAATATCATCAGGAAGATCTAAATTGAGGTGTGACAGTGAAGAAAACATTTCAGGAAGGGATGGGTGCTGGGGGGGGGGGCTTTATAACAGCTTAACTTGAAAAAAGGAGCACGTATACCTCTAAAAGCACTGCATTGTCAGAAAAGAGGGGGAAAAAAGCAGGAGAGGAGGGTAATGTGGGAGTGGTAGAAAAGGGTAGGGGGAAAGGGATAAGTGAAGGAACAAAGGGACAGGGTAAAATAAACAGGGGAAAGGGTTGAGGAACAGGTGGGTATGGGGAAGAAACAGGGGGAAGGGTAGGAAGAGGGGAGGAGCAGGAGTGAAAAAAACAGGGGACAGGGACAGGGGATGATAGAGGGGAAAGGGAGTCGGATAAGGGGAAGTGACGTAGCAAGACAGAGGAGGAAAGGGACAGGGGAAGAGAGGGGAAAAGGGACAAAGAGGGGGAGAGGGACAGGAGGTAATGGGGAAGGGGACAGGGAAAATAAGGAAATAGAGCAGTGAGGGAGAGATGTGGGGGAATATGTAAGGTTGGAGTGGATAAATTTGCATGGCGGAGAGTCGGGGTGAAGGGTGGGAGAGGGGGAGTAAGACAGTTGGGGGGCAGAAGGCAGAAGGGAAAAGGGACAAGGAGAGGCAGAACGGAAAAATGGGGAAGGCATAAGAGGGAAGGGGAAAACGATAAGGATAAGGGGGATGGGAGAAGGATAAGGGGAAAGGGATAAGGATAAGGGGAAAGGGATAAGGATAAGGGGAAAGGGATAAGGGGAAAGGGAGAGAGAAAATGGGAAATGAAAAACGAGAGGAAGGAGAAAGGGGGAATAAGCATAAATGTAAAAGGGTGAGAGGGGAAAGGCAGAGTGCCAAAATTGACAAGTAGATCAGCTCATGAAATTATATTTTGCAATCACCTGCTCTCCACAGCAAGGAGTTCGTCATAATGAGCTGAGCGCTGGTCATCGTCTTGCCGGTAACGGATGACTGTGGCATATCCTTTGCTTACCAAAGCCTCTGCAATGTTCCTGCAGAACAGAACATGATGGCAAAGACATCAAAAGGCAAAACTTAAAAATAAAAATATCGACAGTAAAAATTTAACAAGATAAGAGTGAACGAATCATCATATTTATTTATTTATTTATTTAAATAAGGCACATATCTTTGAGACTTTGCATTGCATTCTGAATCTACTCCAAAAATTGAGTTGAGTTGAGCAGTTGCCTGTACATGTGACACCTTAGAAAATAGACTGGATGTCAAATGCCATTTTGAGGATGAAGCAGGGCATCGATGTCCATCAAACGTTTTTTGGGTTTTTTGACTTTTTATACAGTACCTCCAAAGCCTCTAGATAATGAAACCGAGTGATGCCACCTTGGCAACGTTGAGCATTTTTCTAAAAATTCATTGTTATGCCTTCGCTGTCACCGTGAACAAAAAGTATGAGTATTTTACATATCTTCTCAAGGAAACATCCAAACACTATAACTCAAGTGTCTTAACCCATGTTTCAAGAGTTGCAGATTTCACTGAAGCCATTCAAATGATTGTTGGATGCATATTTATTATGAATTATTTGTTATGCAAATTAGCTTTCACCATTGATGTAAAAGTGATTTTTCTTTTTTGCAGTTCAAGTGTACATAATGGATGAGTACTTCTTCAAACCTTCATATCATATATCAGTTCAGTTTATGGAAAAAAATCGGTGGCATCCTGTAATATCCCAGTCTGTACTGCTGTGTTAACTTTCAACTGCACATGCGCTAAGGACTTGCGGTCTGGAATCTAAATCGAGACCAGCCATTATCCAACTTGTTAGCTCACCTGGACTCTTATCAGGTGAGCTTATGCGATTGAGCATTGTCCATAGGTGAGCGAGTCAGTGAGTCAGTCAGTCCAGGCACTAAACACTTGAGTCATTATCGCTTGAACCAAACTCACAATTTTTGCCGACAAAGATGACAAATTTGACACAAAAAAAATCATCTCCAAGCGGAAACCTCTTCAAGATTGGTTGCTTCACCTGATGTCATCGTCATTGATGGCAGGGCAACCCTCTGGGTCATCCATTGGTCCAATAAGGGAATTGTGCAAGACCTCGTGGACAATTTCACGAGCCTCGTTCTCGGAAGGATTTCAGCATCAAGAGCGGAACAAGATTAGCTTGAGCTGGGCAACATGCTCGTGGATGCCATAAGCTGAATCTGCAGCTTGTGGTATCTTGACTGTGACAGAGAACAAGGTTTACGTGATAGAAATTATTTGTCAACATAATTGGATTGAGGCCGCTCAGCAAGAAAAGCCGAACAACCACAAGCTCATCGTTACAGGTTAGGTGTCTTCACCCGTGGAAATCTACCAGGGAGAGAAAAAGAATCGAGACATTCTGAAAACGGCTCAAGAAGAGGTGGATGTGATTATTATCCAGAAAGTGGCTCATGCTGTCAATGATGGAGCCAAATGCATCCATATCCTTTGTGATGACACAGATGTATTCATCATACTTGTGCATCATTTCATTGAGATTCATCTTAAGTGCTGTCTCACAATGGAAGGCACAAGTGTGGGGTGTGCATTTATATACATAATCCAGCAACTGCCAAAAAACATAGAGGAATCGTGTGATAATTACCAGTGGCACAAGCACTTACTGTCCGAAACACAGTGGCACGTGTGTGTGTAATCTGGGGAAAAAAAAATCACGATATAAAAAAGCTAAAAGCTGGTCAGCAACTTCAAAAACTTGGCGGCGTTGATGCAAACATGGACGAGGTAATAGCAGAGGCAACTGGGTTTATTGATGCTCGTCATGGGAGTAATAAGATGGAAAGCATGTTGGATGTTCACATCGATATCTGGTCTCACAAAATGGCTAAACCGACTGCAATACTGCTCCATACTTAGAGGCTCTGCACCTACCAGTGAAATCTTTGAAAAAACAAATAATAAACAAACAAAAAAAACGTTCACCGAGCTTATATCCTGACAGAAATACGGAGGTCAGCATCAAAATCAGAACCACCAGCTTTGCATTAAACAAGTTACGGTTGATCTCGTAATGAAGCATCGAGGTCTGTAACACCAATTATGTTGCCCTAGCTCCAACTGAAGTGTTGGAGATCATTCAATGAGGATGAGCCTCGGACAACCCATGCTTCACAGTGCAATGTCGAGATGTCAGCGCAATGACAGCTCGTGGTGCAATCCATAGTCATGAGGATGGTTAAGAAAATGTATTATGACAAACATTTTTAACAATCTCATGATTTGGAGAAAATTCAGTATTGATCAATTTCAAGGCAAACAGAATGTGCAAGTCAGTGGAAGCTGCACCTGGCTTTATTGTCCTTAAACCCCCCTTCTTTCTTTCATTTCCAAAGAACAGGTCAGACTGGAAGGGCACTCGGTGGAGCGCATACCTCTGCCAGGCTGATTGGTTTACGTTTTGTATCCCACGAATAGGCCGGATCTGGCTTCGGACCCAAACTAAAATTCAATCGGCTTGTTCTCGTCACTAAACCGACTCATCCACCAAGTTTCATCCAAATCCGTGCATAACTTTTTGAGATATCGTGCTAGATATCGGTTCAGCCCCATCACTCAACGTTGAAAAAAAAATCACTTAAAAAATTCTCCGATCCAGATCTTCACCAAAATCTAATCAATTCTTCCTCATTTACCAAACCTGCCCACCAAGTTTCATCCGAATCAGTCCACAACTTTTTGAGATATGCTATATGTCGGTTTCACCCAATCACTCAATGGTGAAAAATCACTGAAAAAATTATTGGATCCGGATTCAGATCTTCACCAAAATCTAAACATTTCGTCCTTGTCATATCCCTAAGCTCTCCAGCAAATTTAATCCAAATCTGTCTACAATGTTTTGAGATATTTTGTTCAGAAAACAAAGAAAGAAAGAGACAGACAGGGGTGAAAACATAACATCCATCCACCTTCAGTGGTGGAGGTAAAAATCAAGCATGTGTAGAAATAACACACAAGTACATCTCATTAACCAACATTGCTAAACATCTCAGATCGGTTATGGCTGACCACAATGTTAATCAAGACTCAACGAATGCATCTTTCCTCAAAAAGTATCCACAGGATATTTGAGGGCGAGACGCTTGATAAAACATTCAGATCAAGCATTTCAAAAAGACATGTACAGCTTTCGGTGTCAAGTAGCCAATATCAGAAAATATAACAAAAGCCGAGTGTTGGCTTAACGGTGAAGGCGGCGAGCTTAAGTTCTTCGGGTGTTGAGTTTGAGCCCCTGTCGGCTGTTGAATGTACACGAGGTGGGGTTAACTCTGCCTGTTATCCTTTCGAGGTCAGCGAAATGAGTACCTGTGCACTGATAATAGAGGGCATTGCATCAGTGGCACAACTGCGCCACCAGAAAATGATGCAACCAGCAGCCACAAGCTGCACACAATAGCTGGCTACAAGATAACAATATATTGATGCAAGAGTACTTTGTGATATTCCTTGGTTGTCCATTCGATGTGAAGCGGACCTTTTTTATAGCCTGATAACTGAAGAATTGAAGGGTTATAAGGCCAGTAGCATATCCAACGGAACGTAATGATTCCGCAATATATTAGAAAGAACACCACAATCGAAGTAATGTAATGAATGCAAAAATACCAAAGGACTGCACCACCAGGTAGCCTCGAACTGTTCAAGAAAGAAAATGTTAATGGTTAATAAAGCTGAAGGAAAGTTCAACATCATTAACTGACAGTGGCAGCAACCATAGCAACATCAGGTCCCATTTCTTCAGTTTCATATTATGGAAGCCTCAAATATGAACTCGATGAACACTTCTGCTCGAATGAATTTTCATCACTGCTGCTCACATGTCTGAGCTCCCAAAATCTATCAATAATATGGTTTTTCATTACTTTACAAAAAAAAAAAAACATGACGATTGAAACACCGAGGAAAAAAAAAATATATATATATATATATATATATATATATATATATATATATATATATATATATATATATATATATATATATATATATATATATATATATATATATATATATATATATATATATATATATATATATATATATATATATATATATATATATATATATATATATATATATACATATACTTGAAAAGAAAAGCTGATATCTCAAATACTGTACATCTCATGCAACAACAAAAAAATTGTTTGCCATTGTGAATGTAAAAAAACAACATACTGAAAGACCAAAAATTGAATGTATTTGATTTATGCTTATCCTAGTCTTGCAATGCTTTTTGAAAAAGTCAGCAGACAGGGCAATGAATATTGATAAGAAAAAAAAAAACAATGATGAAGGAATTCAAAATGTGCGCTAAATATGAGGGTGAGGGTTGTTTAGTTGAACATTCACACAAAATCCACACAAAGCAGCCCCAGTTGGTTTTGTGGCTCTGGAGGCGTCCAATAACATAGACCCATCTGAGCCGGGGGTATAAGGCCCACACGGATTCTGAAACAATGTTTATGTTACTTGTTGCTGTGGTCCATCCTCCGACAATTTCCAAAGGATCACCCAAATGGCGGAAGAACATGGTGGTGCAACACACAGGAGGCAAAAAGCAGGGAAACATCTCGAAATTAAACTGGGTTTATTGAAAAAAAAATGGGAATAAGGGGACACAAGTCGCTGGCAATACAACAAATGAGCCAAGTGGTCGACAGACACATGCAGGGATGAGGGGGAATGCAAACGTATGTTCAGGGAGAGAAACAACCCACTATGGCGATATAAATAAACACCGGGATTCGCACAATCGGACACAGTGAGGGCTTGAGCATGGCACAAGCTCGTATGGAGTCCAGTATGGCCCGTGCAGGCTGATGCTGCACAAGGAGGGAGGATGGTAATGAGGTCATCATTGTGGATGCAGGTATTGGGAGGCAGCGTCCCTGTTTCAAGCACAGTCCTCCTGCTCTGAACAATGACAAAGCAAAGAGGTTTGCTGATGAGAGGGATGCTGCGCCTCCAAAGGTCCAGCTCCAACTGAAGCTATCCACATGGTCATGGCCCTCATCACCTCTGGGACCGCCTTCATGCCTGGCGGATCCCTCTCATTGTCCACCCACAACTGCGTTTGACGTTTTTGTTCAGGCCAGCTTGCCCTGCTCGGTAAACCCCAGAAAAAGTGTGCTGCCCTCAGCCAGGGTTCGACAGTCGACCTCGCCACCATGTCCCACAATGCGCCAGCCAAACAGTCCGTAATGTCACCCTTAAAAGCGCACAGCGCTTTTTGGTGCCTCACCCGGCCTCACTTGTAAACAGGTGGATTTACGCAACAAACTTATTCTATACCATCTTCAAGTTAATGCTCAATGCCTCCTCAGTGCACATTTTACAATATGTCTTACCTATAGACAAATAGGAGGAGATTGGGACCATACTCTGTGCAGGGCGTTGGTGCTGCTTAAGCAGTCTCCTTGGCTATTGGGCACAATTCTGGACGGGTCGCCACTCCGACACAGTATACCAGCATGCTGGCGCTCATTTAGCTGACCTCGGAAGGATGACAGGCAGAGTTAACCCCACCTGGTATTAATTCAACAGCTGAGCAGGATTTGAACTCAGGACCCGAGGATCCAAAGCCCGCCACCCGAACCATTAAGCCAACAACAGGCAGAGACAAATAGCTATTAAAAAATAAATCAACGTAATGCAATCACACACTCCATACGATTCTGAGCATGTCTAACTCTGATGGATTCATCCCTTTCCACATATCATTGCATGAGTAAACCAGAACGGCACTCTTCGAGGTTGCGACTTTGACCGATATGCCTCCACACACATTATTAGTTATTACATAATAATAATACTCGTACCAAGTTTGATTTAAATCCCTTCAGCTGTTCTGAAGTATCACATTTATACCAGACATGACCTCTGACCTCTTGATGCCAAAATCTAATCGGTTCATGTTTACATCTCATACATATGTACGTCATGTTTGGTCAAAATGCAATCACCGGTTCACAAGTTCGTGCAGAAATAGATTTTTTTTTCCGAACATGACCTCTGACCTTTGACCTATTGACTCCAAAATATTCTCAGTTCATCTTTGCATCATTATAGATACATGTACCAAGTTTGACTTCGATCTCGGCAGCCGTTCTTAAGTTATTGCTGTAATGATAACTTATCACAGGTGGACAGACAAACGTGTGGACAGATGGATGGACAGACAGCCAGACTGACAACCCTTGGACACAATGCCTCCGGCGACTGTCAGCGGAAGCATGAAAAAGGGGAGGGGGACAATAAACCTTGACTTTATATTCATCATGATAATGTGTAATAATCTTTACAAAAAATTGGTTATGCTATCAAATCAGTTTCTTGGCAATGGTTATGCTGGGTGGTTTGCCATTGCATTCTGAGCATTGGGTTACAGCAAGGTGCCGGTGATCATCTGCCTACACTTCGCGAAAAAGACACCACAGGATCTTTAACGTCCACCCATGGCCAGTGGAAGCAGACGAGTCCTCCAGCTTGACATCCCTCTGAGGGACGGTGCACACATTGATGGGTCACTCTGCATGTGAAAACATCAAGGTGAAAGCTTACATCTGGCTCAAAGATCAAACCCAAGCAAAACATCTCAAAGGTGAGTTTGCAAACCTCAAAACGAACCTGCTAGCTCAAAGCCATTGATATTAAAGGAAGAGTAAAATTAAATTTCAAAAATAAATTAGCAAGTCGTGACCAAATTTTTCACTTTGCATTGTAAGGGGTAGATTAATAAAAATGTTCCACAGAACAATTACAATTTTGGAATTGTCAGTCAACCCTCGATCGATCTCTCCACATTAAAAAAAAAATAAAAAAATAACTTTTCAGACACTCACCGTTACACCAGAATCATTACACTAGCCTCTGTCTTTTAATTCCGAACATGCAAACAAGGTGGTGTGACAGATGGCCTGCGTAACCACACACCTTACAGATTACAAAATAAGATGCTCCAAGTTGAGCGTCATCATGTGGCGTTCACATGAAAGTGCAGATAGCAAATCAGTTCATTCCAGTGGTCAATATCATCGGACCATTGACCGATAAAACGCGATATACATCACAGTCAGCAAAGATTTCAAACAGCGCATTCTATGTTGTTAAATGGTGCAACTTTAATTGCCAATTGGAATTTTGATCTCATTAAAAAATAAAATAACTTCAGTAATTTCTGTTGAATAAACTTTTTTCATTCTCATATTCCTTACAATTTTCATAACACAAATACATCCATCGTTAAATGGCGACTCAACATATAGAATATTGCTGGAACACAACTTATAAATGAGGAAACCAATTCGTTAAACGTTATGTTAAATTCTCTTTCAAGCAATTTTTAATCTCTAAATTAGATAAAAAAAATAAAAATTGCAGGGAGTGGAGGGCCGTTCTTACAATGTAGGGTCTGTCGTTTGTCCGAGTGTACATTTTGTATTGCTCCAGGTTGTTTGCATGAGCTTTTCATACGGTTCTGGTTTCCTGCCTGCACTTACATCGTGGAAGTGATCATTGCGGAAAATAGATTTCGAGAAATGGAATTTCACTTTATGTGCAGCTTTTCAACAACGTATATATTCCTTCAATTGAGAGTTGGGTGTACATCTTCAAATTTAATCCTAACGATAAGTCAAGGACCGGTGTGTGTGCGTGTGTGCTTGCGTGTTTTTGTATGCATGCTTGAGTGTCTTTGTGTGTGCGCGTGTGTGTGTGTGTGTGTGTGTGTGTGTGTGTGTGTGTGTGTGTGTGTGTGTGTGTGTGTGTGTGTGTGTGTGTGTGTGTGTGTGTGTGTGTGTGTGTGTGTGTTTTATGTTTCTCATCGTGTGTGTTTCTAACAGCGTCATCGTGGGAGATGCCAATGATCCTAAATGCCTTGGTTTTCACAGCGAGAAGCCGAGAAAGGAGAGAGGCGGGAGCACCAGCCCAGAGGGGACAGCAGCACTCCATCAGGCTGCGGACGAAAGCTTTGTATGTCGTCATGAGTTCAGGTGGGCCGAGGAAGGACTTTGCACGACGGAGGATGCCCAGTCGACGACTGGTTTTGGAGGCCAGCTTGGAAATGTGGCTTTCCCAGGAAAGATCATGGCAGAGAGTGAGACCCAGAAGCTTGAATGAAAGGATTTCTTCAAGATGATTGTTGAGAAAGTAGATGGTGGGGGTTTTCCAAATGGTCCTTTCAGAAAGACATAGTGAGTGTGAGATTTTTCAGGGTTGAAAGACTTGTTCCATGTGTTGGACCAACTTGTGATTTTATCCACATCTGCAGTGAGCGAAGAAGCTGCTGCTTGCCGGTCTGAGGGATGACAGATGGTACGGCAGAGGGTGGAGTCATTAGCAAAGAGATAAAGATGATTTTCCAGAGTCAGACAGATTGATGATGAAAACCAGAAAAAGAACAGGGCCCAGATCACTGCCTTGAGGAACTCCAGCCTGGACAGGAATAGGGGATGAGAGAACTTAATTAAGGGCCACACGTTTGCTGCGACAGGAGAGGAAGTCTTTGAGCCATGAGTGGAGATATCCTTGGATACCATAGGAAGAGTTTGGTAAGCAGGGCAGGGTGCCAGACCATTTCAAAAGCACATATGTCGACGGACATGGCTCTGGTTTCATGTCCGGCATTGATGATCTCCATCCATTGTTGGGAGTGCAGAAGCAGCATATCCAGGATAGAGTGACCTGGTCTGAATCCACATTGATGATCGGAAATCAAGCCATTGGACAAGAGGAAGGATTTAATGTCTGAAGTGATGATGGATTCCATAACCTTGCTTTTTGGGAGAAGGCTGGCTGGTCTGTAGCTACAGGAATCTGTTTTTGCACCTTTTTTATGCAGAGCAGTAATGTTAGCTGATTTCCAAGCAGATGGCAGACAACCTTGAGCAAATGAGAGGGTGAATTGAACAGAGAGAGGGTGAATTGAACAGAGAGAGGGTGAACAAGAGCAGCAGAGCAGGTTTTTGGACATGTGGGCTGATGCCATCTGGACCAGTTGCAGAATCTGAGTTGAGGTTTGAACAGCACACTCTCCACCTTGTCAGAAGAAAAGGACACAGAGTCCAGGAACAGCTGGGTGTGACTGGGTGAGGTGGGTACAGAAAGTGATGGGTTTGGGAGACAAGATTTAGAAGCAAACACAGAGTTTAGGCATTCATCCTTTTCACGTGCGGTGTCAGCTGTGCGGCCATTTGAGGAAAGGGAGGGGTTGGAGGGGAAGCATTCACCAGAAACACATTAACTAGATGCCACCAGGATTTGGAGGCAGGAGACAGGTTTGCGAGTTCAGACTTGAGGTGAGAAAGATGTTTTCTGGCTCTCCTGAGGGTAGAATTACATCCAGACTTGTTACATCTGATCTGGGCTGATTGCATCCAGACATGTTATATTGGATCAACATGACCCGAATTACTGCATCGTGATGTTTTGCCGGTTGTCTTGGGAGAGGGGTGGGAGGGACGCAAATTCTCCAAGTAAATGTGTAGTGTAGTGCCGCCTCCAGGTGGGGGAGGGTATTGCAAGTCCCCACCATTGGCAGTTCAGTCCGCCTGTCCCCACATTTTCCAGTGAAGTTCGGTGTTTTGAATTATGCAGTGAGAGATATTTTGGAGGTATTTTTGATAACACGTTTGAATAAGGAAAACTAGAACGGGCACTCATAGAGCGCATACCTTCGCCGCCACTACTTTTTTTGTTCTTGGTATGAGTGTGGGGAACTGGTTTGATGCTGGTTTCATGCAAATCGAATAAGAATTGACTGAGTTATGCCGAAAACCGAATATTTTTCAAGGGCGTGACCCCCCCCCCCCGACATTTTACCCCAACCGGTGACATGTGTTATGACGTCATTGTGTCACAAGATTGGGCATTAAATTCTGAACATTTTGGTGTTGGGTTCATGCAAAGCGGACAAGAATTGACCGCGTTATGACAAAAACCGCATATTTTTCAAGGTCGTGACCCCCCTGACCTTTGACCCCTAACCGGTAACAAGAGTATGGGCGTCATTGTGTCATATTGCATATCACAAGATGAGGCGTTGAATTCTGAACATTTTGGCGTTAGTTGCATGCAAATTGAATAAAAATTGACCGTGTTATCGTAAAAAGACGATTTTGACCTTTTCGTGACCTTGACCTTTGACCCGAACGATCCCAAAATCTAATTGAATGCTTCCTGGCTAATAACCAATCATCCCACCAAATTTCATGCAATTCGGTTTAATACTTTTTGAGTTATACGAATCACAAGATTACAAATAAATAAATAAATAAATAAATACACGCCGACCAAAACAACCTTTCGCAGAATGCGAAGGTAATAACATTACCCCCTTGACTGCTCCCACGGGGTACTTATGAGCGGGTACCTCTCATATGTTAAAAGCCTTGATTCAGTCCCGACTCCAATGACTTTTAAGAATACTTTAAAATCACCCTGCCATTTAAGGTAGCTGCATGTGCAGTTGGGTTTTCTCATTTTACAAAAAAAAAAATCTCACTGTTAAAAGGAAAGAAAGAATTAAGAAAAAGAAAAATTAACTTGAAGGGCACTCGGCAGAGCACATACCTCCGCCCAGTTCCGGATCCGGATCTTCACTAAAATTGAATCAATTCTTCCTCGTCACACACTAACGTGTCCACCAAGTTTCGTCCGAATCCATCCCAAAAATTTTGAGATATCGTTGCGGTTTTGGGGGTCGAAGAAATGGTTGAAATGTCCAGATAGGATTCTCTTGTGTCGCATGGTCCGTGGACGGGTAGAAGCACATCGATGTATTTAAGTCAGGAAGTCTGTCAGCTAAAGTGTTACGTGTCACCACACGAGGGGTGGTGTGGTGTTAGTTACCTTCGCGATTAAAAATAAGTTCCCCTGTACGTGATTACCGTCTCATTTTCCCTGTGTTTTTATCTTCCAATTATGGCGATCAGCTCGGGACCGAGTCCCTGAAACAACAGGAGAAGCCCTGCCTTCCCGGGTTTGGAGGCGAGGAGGCCACGCCCCGAGGAGAGGGAGAGAGGATAAAAACAGAGAGGAGATTATTACGGAAGAGTGTCCTTGGCGGAAAAGGCGCAGAGTGTGTTCTTGGCGAGTGTGCACGCCTGGAGGAGATCGGGCAGATTGGTGCATGTCTTGAGCTGATCGAGGGGGTGCTGGCAGGATTTGTGCACTGGAGTTTCGAAAGCTGCAATAGGTGAGGCATGATCCTGCCTGTGCATCTCATTGGATGGTGGAGACGCTTTCCTCCCTGTCTCGGCGGGAGACGGCGCCATTTTGTTTGGCGGGTGTGTTGCCCAATAAACAGGGCCAGACGACAGAGGTAACAACAAACGAGTTGGTCGAATTAAATCTTCTTAATCATCCCGATGAAATCCATTATGCAATACAGCCGTCCAATGCTTCCTGATAAGCCATTCGACCAATCGGTCATTTTGCACTTGATGACCCTGTAACCCTGACCTCGAGGCGAAAATGCGAAAAAGGGCTCAGACGTTCTATAGAGAGCAACTAGTATTATCATCGTGTCAAGTTAGAACTCGATCAGCTGAGACGTCTAGGAGGAGATAGAAAAATAAAAATTGTTTACGGACGGACGGACAGACAGACAGACGGACCTGAGGACACCGAACGGTTTTATTCGGTCAGCGAGCTGACCTAAAAAAACCTCTAGTATCAAGATCCATAGCCGGATCTTCATCAAAATCAAAACAGTTTGTCCTCGTCACACACCCAACCTGTCCACTAAATTTCATGCAAGTCCATCCACAACTTTTTGAGATGTCCTGCACACAAATAGATAAACAAGAAAAAGACGTCGTGCAGAGCACAATACTTGCAAAATCCACTCCCTCTCAAAAGGTTGCCATGATACATCAAATTGTCCATTTCGTTAACATTAAAATTCACAATCTTAATCAAAGCTCAGGTCAATTGGATGAAAATTGATTTTTCAGATTTAAATTGATGATTTTAGAAAAAAAAAAATCCTTGTCGAGGCTCGTATGAGAGCTAACACACAACACACAGCAAGGGGGCATGAGACAAGAGGGGCGGGAGTGGGAAGGACAAAACAGTGGGGAACAGAGACATTAGGAGATCTGTGGAAGGGAGTGGGATGGGGCGGGGAACATGGGGTATACAAGATGGACATTGCAGGGACTTTCAGGAAGGAAAGCAGGAAATTTGAAGGAGGTGGGTTTGGGGTGGATTAACGGGGGATAGAAAAGATCGAGGATTTGGATGGGGGACGACAAGAGGTGGTGGTGAACAGCTGTTTTGAAGGCCTGGAGGGAAGAATGGGATTGAACAGTGAAGTTTGACCTTGAGTTGACCTTTGATCACAAAAATTGGTTTCCCAATTCAGTAATGTACTATGCAATTGCTGTTAAATTCTCAAGTAAATCGGATGAAAATTGACGATTTTTCAGATCTAAATTAATATTTTTAGAAGCCTGACCTTGAGTTGACCTTTGACCTCAGAAATAGTTGGTTTCCCAATTCAGTGATGCAATATGCAATTTTTGTTCAAATTTAAAGTCAATTTTAGATGAAAAATGATTTTAGAAATTCGACCTCAAGATGACCTGTGACCTCAAAATCAATAAGCTTCTCAGTTGAGACGACCTCTACGACTTCGTAAAGTTTCATGACGATCGGTTTAGAAATGTGACCTGTAGGCGATAAACAGATAGATAGACAGACAGACAGACAAACAAAAATCGACTGACCAAAATTCTTGAAAAATCTTAGATTTTTGCAAGTAACAAAGAGACAGACAGATGTGAAAACATGACCTCCGTCCACTTTTAGTGGTGGAGGTAATAAAATGCAAGTGTAAAAAAGATTAAATTTAAAAAATTTTAAAAACCATAACTGAAAAATTACCCCCGTGTGGGGGTGACGGTCATCTCTATAATACCACAAGTTCTCAATGTTCAGTTCGGGTAACCACGAAACAGTCCAAACTAACCGTTTGGATTGAAATAGTTCACAGAGATACACTAGGATAATACTACTAATGACATAATTAATAAATATGTATTGTTCATTTAGTACCCGGATTAACACATCAGAATCACCAGTAAGTGCAATACGTGGTTTTCCGGTCCGTCCACTCTCTGGGGACATTTCACTTCCAGTTGTAGAAGAAAAACGAAAAAATGGGCTTAGCTCTCGGAGATTATGATAATCCTGTACATTATTCTTCACTGATTATAATGCAACTTTCAGAATGAAAATTGGTCAAGTATTTATAGAGATATTGAGGTTTGAAAAATCGTAAGAGCTGACAAATTCATGAATTCCAAGGAAGTTTCGTGACACTGCACAATGAAACATGTCAGGTATGAAAAAACATTTTGTATGCCAGATTCATTAATTATTAATTCATTAATTATGGAATGTACTCATTGATATATTAATCAGAAAGCCCGAAGCATATAGCATAATTTATCACATCCCCTCATCCGGGATCCGTGGCCTCGCCGCACAGCCTGCAGCCCTATGTCCGCCGGTGATTATGTTAGATATCGGCACGATCGAGAGGAGCCTGCGAATTATCCCTGCTGATGCACTGAATTGATGCAATCGTTCGGCCAGAATATTCGTTGTCAAGATGTTGCGTGATTAAATCACCAATACAGTCACTCGAATTTATACCGCCGACATACTTCTTAACAATCACCTTCGCCCCAGAAACCACAGTCAATCTGAACCACGCTGGCCACTGCTCAGACACCATGACCAGACTACTGCGCAGTTCTACTACGCAGTTTGGTTAAAGATGACTCGGCATTTTGGCGCGCACGCACAATTATATTTTGAAAATAAATGCCGATGTTTACATTTCGGGTTTTGAAACTTTTGCACCTTCGGAGGAAAATGTATAAATATAAAAGGCTAAAAATGTGTTTTATATTTATATTTCATTTCTCCTTCCTTCCTTCTTTGCGAATCGCATCGGCATTTTTGGCCATCTTCCAGATCACGTGACGGTCAAACGGGAAGGAAATTCAAAAATCTGTCCGGTTAGATACAAGATAATATTTTTTACTATCATAATCAACAAACAGTTGCCAAATATGTTGTAGAATGGCAGACTAGATAGGTTTTGAAAATGGCGATTTTTATAACTTACGTGACCTCGTGACCTCATCCCTGACCTTGAACCCGGACAAAAGTTATATCGTTGTGCAACACTCATCGACCTCTACCCACATACTAGGTTTCATCAAGATCGGAAAGAAAAATTGTTGACGGACGTACGGACATTTCGTCCGGCTTTATTAGGTCATCTCGGTAGAGATGACCTGAAGAGTAGTACAAATTTTAAAAGGCAGCAAGTTCAACAGATGAGGGGCATATTGCACTTGATCGACAGTCTGCATCGGAGTGCAAAGAACGACCAGGAAATTTCTGTTGTTCGACTGCAGGTTTTTATTTTATTTTATTTTGCAGAGCTGTGAAGTGCGATTATATCTGAAATGCCATTCTGAACCAATTTGCTAGGCTTTACATGTCATCAAAGATATTCTAAAATCTACACAATGGCACACTGAGCACCAGTTAAGTGTCCTCAGGATTGAGATGTGATCAAACTTCGATGGTTGAACAAGTATGGCTGCCATATTTTGCACAGATCGTCGGGGCTGAAGAGAAGAAGCAGTCAGCCTGTGAAGAGCGATTTCCAATAATCCAAGCAAGAACTAAAAAAATCTCCGATTGAAGCATGAGAATATTTGTGAAATTATACAAATGAAATATTCAGAATGAAGGAAATAATTTGTTAGTATAAGCAACATTCCGAATGAAGGAAAGCAGTGGATCCATCGTGAAACTTGAAACTGCATAAGTCAGGAATAGGTGGTGAATCCCAAATTTCAGCATTTGGGAGAGAAGCTCATTAGAAATTGAAGAGGAACTGAAGACTAGTATAATAGTAGCTACTAGATGGTATTCATAGAATACATACACTGGGCAGTCTTGAGAAGGACTTGGTGCAAACAAACTCTCTTCTTTTTAAGGGTTGTTTTTTATTTATTTTTTATTCTTTGATCAAATGTGGCTGCCAGACCAAGTGACCGATGACATCACCTTTATCAAACCATATTTCCCATGGGTAGTTGATCAATTAGTTATATTTTGCATTGATCGGTTTGGCAGTTTCTCCTATGAAGATTTTCAAAGATTTTCCCTTCGATCCAATATGGCTGCCAGACCACATGACACAAGATGGTCATTTTCATGAAAATCTTGTTCAGATTTCAAGTCAATGACATGAAAATTGAAGACTTCAGAAATTTGGCCAATGTTGACCTTATGGCCTAAGTTGACCAAAAATAGTTGGTGGTTGGATTTAATGACCTGATATGCAAATCCTGTTCCAATTTCAAGTCAATCGGATGAAAATCAACAATTTCAGAAATTTTGGCCAATGTTGACCTTTTGGCCAAGGTTGACTGAAAAAATAGTTGGTGGTTGAATTTAATGACCTGATATGCAAATCCTGTTCCAATTTCAAGTCAATCAGATGAAAATTGACAATTTTAGAAATTTCAGCCGATGTTTACCTTTTCACCAATGTTGACCTCAAAAATAATTGGTGGTTGAATTAAGTGAGCTGATTCGAAAATCCTGTTCAAATTTCAACTCAGTTGGATGAAAATTGACAATTTTAGAAATTTCGACCTATGTTGACATCAAAAGAGTGACCGCTATATCACATGGTCATGGAACATGTGGTAAAGTTTTAATTTCCTCCACTGAAGGGTTTTCCATGTACGCTCTTAACAAAATGCAGACAAGACGTATGACGTACGGCATAAGTACGTACGCTACCGATCGCTTAACCCTGCTCTTCATTTTGCGAGTGCAGGGAAAAAAATTGAAGACCAGCACAATAGTCTCAGCAGCAACGATTTTCAGAAGATCAATGGACTTCATCGTTTGACTTTCATAGACAGGAAGTCAGAGTCGTGGAAAAGAGCAAATTATAATCTGGTTCAAAGGAGAGGTATCATGAGCGTATCAATTGAAGCCAAGACTGACATCTCATTAAAATTGTGGATACAAATTTTGAGACAGCAAGAGTGAAACAAGAAAATATGCTGGGGAACATCTGACAGATTGATGAATTGGCTCTGATAAATATCCATAAATGCTGAAAGTAAAATAATAATCTAAGGAAAGAATGCAAGAATCCAACATTGCAGGTGGCTCGAGAACAAACAGAAGAGCAGAGGTTCAACGACAATATTATGGCAGGCTTTCAAAGCAAATGATCCAGAAATGGTAAAACTGAAATGCAGCAGATCCTTTGTCTGCTTTGCACTGATGCTCTTTCCTGAAGATCACAAATTATATTTTGTACAATGAATCTTTTCGAATACAGGGAGGAAATAACTGAAATTACAAGTGTGTGTGAGGATTCAAGATTCAAGATTTTTATTTCCAGTCAACAGAGGTCGACAGGAATTTGCCTTGGTGCACAACAGCAATCAACAATTATACAGTGCCTATAGAAAGTCCACACCCCCTTTCAAAATTTTCACCTTTTGCTGCCTTCGAGCCTGGAATTAAATTGCATTAAATCAGACTTTGTCCACCTTTATTTACACATTCTAACCCACAACTTTCAAGTGAAAAACAAATTCTACAAATTATGGAGAATTAATTAAAAATACAAATCGAGAATATCTTGGTTGGATAAGTGTCCACCCCCCTAAGCAAGGGATGGACAAAATTGATACATCGGCAAAATTTTTGGAGGGATGGGGGTAGTTTAACAGGCAGAGAAAAAGATCATGGCTTTGGATGGGGGATGACTTGAGATGGTGGTGAACAGCCATCTTGAAGACTGGGAGGGAAGAATGAGATTGAAGAGGGTTTGGAAGGCAGTTTGACAGCTGGGAAAACAGAGGAATAAATGAGTGGAGGTGAGAAGTGGTGCTCGATTTCGTGGTTTCACTTGGAAGGGGTTGCTGGGAGGCCGCGTTCAGCCAGCAGATAATTGGGGAAGAGAGAGCACAAAGAGGCCAGAGGGTGAAAGACCAGAAATGAGGCGGAAGAAGGGAGAGAACACTGACCTGTCTGCTGGTGAAGTGATAGACACAGACTCGGCTTCATTTCGAGAGATTCCAATGATTTTGAAGGTCTTTGTATCCATGGCATCAAGCTGAACAAGATGTGAGGCAGGGGAGCCAGCCTAGATGGGAGAACAGTACTCAATCAAGCTGTAGATGAAAGCCTTGAAGGTGTACAGGTGTGCCAAGGAAGGATTTAGCAAGATGGAAGATTCCAAGTTGACGTCTGGCTTTGGAGGCCAACTTTGAAATGTGGCTTGCCCAAGAGAGATCATGGCTGAGAGTGAGACTCAAGAGTTTGAGTGACTGAACCTCTTCAAGACCGTTGAGAAAGTAGATGTGAGGGTTTGTGGAATGCTCCTTTTGGAGAGAGAGTGAGGATGTGGGATTTCTGGGGATTGAAAGACAGATTCCAAGTGTTTAACCACTTTGTGATTTTTGTCATGGTCTGAGGAGAGGGAAGAGGGTGCTGTCTGCCTGTCAGGAGGATGAGAGATGTCACTTCAGCGAGTAGAGTTATCAGCAAACAGATAAAGAGGATTTTCCAGAGTCAGTGAGATTATTGATGAATATTAGGAATATGATGGGGCCGAGAACATTGCAATGGGGTACTCCAGCCGTGACAGAGAGGAGATGAAAGGGTTCCATTGAGACACACACATTGATGTCGAGAGTGGAGGAAGTCAGTAATCCAAGAGTGCGGTTTGTCTTGGATTCCATCGGCAGACAGTTTGGAGAGCAAGGCAGGATGCCAGGCTACATCAAAAGCTTGATATATCTCCAGAGAGACGGCCCTCATCTCATGTCTGATATTGAGGGCCTCCATACATTGTTGGGAGAGTGGAATAATCAGCATGTCCAAGGTGGCGTGACCAGGCCTGAATCGGAATTGATGATCTGAGATGAGGCTGTTGGAGAAAAGGAATGATTTTATATTTTCTGCGATGATGGATTTCATGACCTTGCTGATGATTGGAAGCCAATTGGTCTGTCGTTAAGGGGATCAGTTTTTGCACCTTTTTAATGTAATGCTGTGATGTTGGCTGATTTCCCAGTGGATGGAAGATGACCTGTGGTAAATGACAGGGTAAAAAGGGCAGAGAGAGGAAGTGCAAGAGGAGTAGAGCAGGTATGTAGGATACGTGAGCTGATGCCCTCCGGTCGAGTTGCAGAGTCAAGCCTTGCCAGAAAATTTTCCACCTTATCAGGTGCAAAAGACACTGAATTCAAGAGCAGTTGGGTACAACTGAGAAGGAGAGACAGAGGCAGAGACAGATTAGGGACACAATATTTTGAAGCAAACACAGAATTGAAGCATTCGGCCTTCTCACGAGCGGAGTCAGCTGTGGTGCCATTTGAAGGAAAGGTAAGGGATGGAAGAGGCACATACACCAAAGACCAACTTGCAAGGTGCCACCATGTTTTAAAGGACGGAGACAAGTTTGAAAGTTCATTCTTGAGGTTGGACAGATGTTTTCTGGTTCTCCGGAGAGTAGACACACACTTGTTGCGGGATTTGTGGAATGTTCTGAGGTTGCCTTCGGTTGGATTTGCCTTCCAGGCAGAGAATGCAAGTTGTTTTTAAGGAACTGCCTCACCACAGGATTCAGAGTACCAAGAGTGGGAGGATGGGTAAGACAAATGAAGATGGGATGGGATGAATCTGTGCACAAGAGAGAGAAGGTTTCTGTGGAAGAATTCCAAGACTGAATTAATATTAGCGGTGGTGGATATAGGAGACCAGTCCTGAAGTGTGATGGCTGCTTGCAGTCCCTGCCAGTTTGCCTGAGTGAACTGCCAGACTCATCAGTGCTGAGGCTGTTCTCTGAGAATGGCCCGAGAGATGTTGACCTTCACTAGTACGTTATTAGACGAGTCAAATGGGGCAGAGGAAGAGCAGGAGACATTTGTGAGAAAGTTAGTCATCACAAAGTCTGGAAGGGAGGCTTTTCCACTGGGAGAAATCTGGGTTGGGAAGTTCACAGATCAAGTCAGAAATTGAAATAAAATTAAGTTTCAAATGTACAGCACAATTCCACCACCAGGACGGGGTTGATACATAGGTGCGGAGGAAGGTTTGAGTGGAGTGTGGGGTGGTGGGATGCAGAGGAAGGTTTGAGTGGGGTGGTGGGGTGCGGAGGAAGGTTTGAGTGGAGTGTGGGGTGGTGGGGTGTGGAGGAAGGTTGGAGAAGTGTGGGGTGCAGAAGAAGGTTTGAGTGGGGTGCGGAGTAAGGTTTGAGTGGAGTGTGGGGTGCGGAAGAAGGTTTGAGTGGAGTGTGGGTTGTGGGGTGCGGAGAAAGGTTTGAGTGGAGTGTGGAGGAAGGTTTGAGTGGAGCGTGGGGTGCGGAGGAAGGTTTGAGTGGAGTGTGGGTTGTGGGGTGCGGAGGAAGGTTTGAATGGAGTGTGGGTTGTGGGGTGCGGAGGAAGGTTTGAGTGGAGTGTGGAGGAAGGTTTGAGTGGAGTGTGGGGTGCAGAGGAAGGTTTGAGTGGAGTGTGGAGGAAGGTTTGAGTGGAATGTGGGGTGGTGGGGTGTGGAGGAAGGTTTGAGTGGAGTGTGGAGTGCGGAGGAAGGTTTGAGTGGAGTGTGGGGTGGGGGTGCAGAAGAAGGTTTGAGTGGAGTGTGGGGTGTGGAAGAATGTTTGAGTGGGGTGCGGAGGAAGGTTTGAGTGGAGTGTGGGGTGGTAGGGTGTGGAGGAAGGTTTGAGTGGGGTGTGGGGTGGTGGGGTGTGGAGGAAGGTTTGAGAAGTGTGGGGTGCAGAAAAAGGTTTGAGTGGGGTGCGGAGTAAGGTTTGAGTGGAGTGTGGGGTGCGGAAGAAGGTTTGAGTGGAGTGTGGGTTGTGGGGTGCGGAGAAAGGTTTGAGTGGAGTGTGGAGGAAGGTTTGAGTGGAGGGTGGGGTGCGGAGGAAGGTTTGAGTGGAGTGTGGGTTGTGGGGTGCGGAGCAAGGTTTGAATGGAGTGTGGGTTGTGGGGTGCGGAGGAACGTTTGAGTGGAGTGTGGGGTGCAGAGGAAGGTTTGAGTGGAGTGTGGGGTGCGGAGGAAGGTTTGAGTGGAGTGTGGAGGAAGGTTTGAGTGGAATGTGGGGTGGTGGGGTGCGGAGGAAGGTTTGAGTGGAGTGTGGGGTGGGGGTGCAGAAGAAGGTATGAGGAGTGTGGGTTGCAGAAGAAGGTTTGAGTGGAGTGTGGGGTGTGGAAGAATGTTTGAGTGGGGTGCGGAGGAAGGTTTGAGTGGAGTGTGGGGGGTGGAGGAAGGTTTGAGTGGAGTGTGGGGTGGGGGTGGAGAAGAAGGTTTGAGGAGTGTGGGGTGTGGGGTGCAAAAGAAGGTTTGAGTGGAGTGTGGGGTGCGGAAGAATGTTTGAGTGGAGTGTGGGGTGCGGCAGAAGGTTTGAGTGGAGTGTGGGGTGGTGCGGAGTCTTTTTACTGTTTGCAATGAGCAAGCAGCCTGCTGATTTTTCCAATTTCCCTCTACTTTGGGTTATGTTGCACGGTAAGAATAAAATAATGAGTTGAATAAAAGTTAAATGGTGAAAATTAATTTTTGAGCACAATTGAAAACCAAAAACGACATGAAATGATATTTCAGAGCAAAGTAACAGAATATTAAAAACAAAACAAAACGTGATGCCATCTGACAAGCAGTCAGATGGCATTGCATCCTTTACTCTGAAGCCAAACACATGAACAGATAAAAAGCTGCATTTATGCACACACCCCAAACAACTACCCCCCCCCTCCCGCCCCCCACCCAACAAGAAATGTTTGACAAAACTTAAATGCAAGAGTGGTTATAGAAGCAAATAAAAAATGCCAACACTCTTTTGTTCTGAAATTTGAAAGTATTTTAAAATGCTGACAAACACGTACTGACTGTGTACAAGAGGAATCGTAAAAACACAAAAATTTGTAATTCCAAGTTCTCCAAGCAAATAATAATTAATGAATGCAAACAACTGCACATTTCGACAGTTCTTTCCTTCTTCATTTAGACCATCCTTGACAAATGAATTGGTTAAATAACCAGTATTGTCATACTTTCAAACACAATCACAAAATACCAATAATAATTGTCTGAAAAATATATTTGCAGACATCACGTTGTTCTCCATCCAAAGAGCTCGACATCATCCCACCTGCACGACCGATCCTCATTGATGCAACAACATGGTAATGGTCTACTCTCCATGGTAATGAAAAATTGCTGTGCTACAGTAAATAACTGGCAACATATAAGAGAGTGAAAAGTACTGCTCCAGGCAAATGGTTGTGGATTACAAAACTCTGGATACTGAACAACACCCAAAGCTTTACCACTCATATCTCAGGTAGATGCACGTTAAATGAATCAATCTAATAAGCGAGAAACATTTGTGTATTCCCAACATACTTCGAAGTTTTGAGAGTGAAGCATTCAGTGTTTAACAGCTCCTGCAAGAACTGAAAGATGAGCACCACAGAATATAACCCACAACAGCAGGCCAATCCCAAAATAACACAAAAAGCATGCGACTGTGAGGCAGTGATACTCAAAGCTGCTTATGAGTGTGGGATATCAACATCGAAGCAGAGCTTTGCCTACAAAAAAGGTTTAATTGCTACATTTTGACTTCAATCAAATGCATCCACAAACCTCCCAGCCCTCAAAGTAAATATTCACTCATTAGGTAATAACCAATTGCAAAAGAGTGACATATAATCATTTGGCAAGAAGTCCAAAGTTCCAACAACAAAAAAAAGAAGAAAATTTTGCAGACTAAAAAAAAAAATCTCAATTGTAGTGGTATACAACAACAATAACAACAACAACAACAAAATGCAAAGAATTCTGCATGACATATTGCATTTACGTGCAATGGATTTGCAAGCGGCTGCTGAGAGAACGTTTTGATGAAAACGGAACCCAAAACAGAAAACGCATACAATCTATGCCATCGATCTTTACAGTAACCCGAGTAGTTTGAAAGTTGCATGGTGACAGATTCAGCTCATATATATATATATATATATATATATATATATATATATATATATATATATATATATATATATATATATATATATATATATATATATATATGTATATATATGTATATATATATGTATATATATATGTATATATATATATATATATATATATATATATATATATATATATATATATATATATATTCACAAGAGCTGAATGCACCCGGCGTTGCCCCAGGTCCTTTTTGAATGAATTGAATCTTCTGTACATTGGTCTGACGCGAGCCCAGTATCTGTTCCCTATTGGACCACTGTTCAAATTGATTATGATGGCCGCGGCTGTAAAATCCCATTAAATATAAACTACCGTCTAAAATCCCCCCCCCCCCGCCGGCAAAGGGGCCTCACCACCTCGCCTATGACCTTCCCGGGGCCCGTCCAGACATTTTTTTGTTTCAGAGGTTTCCTCCTATCTTTCACCGTTCAGGAGATTAGCGCGTGCAGAGCCGAAGGGGGTTGGTGAGGGGGAAACACCCCCCCCCCACGGCCAAGAGGCCTCGCCACCTCACCGATAACCTTCCCGGAGCCCGTCCCGACATTTTTTTGTTTCAGAGGCTTCCTCCCATCTTTCGCCGTTCAGGAGATGAGTCCGTGCAGACAAACAAACAAAAACTTCAAATTATATATTAGATATATCTCAATTGATAGTGACCAAAATGACTGACAAATTTTCCTCAAACCATGCATGTAAAGTTAAATTAATTTTACAGTCTTTAACATTTTGAAGTCACAATTTCTTGTTTCTATGTCAGACTATAGACAAGATAATCAAAACAGATAAGCTTGCCTCGGTTTCAGATGAGACCAGGAAAATTTATCATTGAAAACATGGCCATCTTTCAGGCAAAACTAACACACCACCTTCCTGGACCAGGCGAGGCCACTACCTCACAGTTGAGTCGTAATTGTATGACCGCCAATCAACCGGCAAGGTGAAAATTGACAACACCACAAAATTAGAAAGCAAAGAGCAAATATGTTTGCATGGGAGAGGTTGGGTAAGTCAGTGATATTCATATTTCCCTGTTTGCCAGGTAAATGTGGATGCCACTGGTTGTTTGCATAACAATGTTTTAGCGACATCGGGGCTTACACTCCGCTGATGGTAACGGTTGCACATGTGCGTTCCGGGAAGGCAGGAGTGGGGCCGATTGTAGTGGTTGCTTGACGCACGTAATCCACAGACACATTCACCTGCAGAGATACAGATAAATACTGTCTGCAACAAAGATTTAAAACCCTGCTTCACATTATGTCATCAAATAGTTTGTGCAATGCTTGTTGCAAACTAACACATTTTAACATGAAAAAATTCAGTTACCAGCAATGATCAAAAAGTGACTGGGCTGACAGCATTTTTGTGTAAATTAAGGCCAAGCGTGAAGTGAAACTTCTATAATAAGAAAAAGTTTGTCAAACACACCAACAGCATTGTAATCTTGAAAGGCCACAAAATGCATAAAAACTGATGAGACAAAAACAATCTCAGCTTATTAGTGAAAGCTAAATTCCAGAGTTTCACTGCAAACCATCAAGTTCAACAGTCTCTGGATGTTCACAGTGAGGATTTGGGTGAAAGTAAATAAGAAGAAGAAAAAAAAAGAAATTCCAACAAACAAGTGTTACATCAACCATATTGTTACGAATTCTGGCCCGCCTGGCATGCGAACGATTGCGTAACTCCAATCGCAACCGCGTCGCCCACCGGATGGACAATTCAGTCGTGACCCTCCTGGAACTACCGCCAGGAGCCAGTCACAGGTGGGGGTTTAACCTCGCCACAACCCAGTCCGCATTCTACCCGCGCGAAAAAGGGTGAATCGCCGAATGTCGATATACCTAAGTACCCGCGCGGATAGCGTACCGAGGAGTTGTACCACGCCGCAGGTCGGCTCCGGACACGAACCGCTTAAGCGGCTCCTTCCGTGCTAAGGGGATAACCGAGCGGAGTTATCGCTGACCTCGACGGTTCAGATTACTTGCTGGGTGTCTAAACCCACTACCAATCCCTTCCGTGATGCAAGATGGCACTTTCAAACGAAGGAAAGGACGCAACGAAACGGGTCACAATTTAACAAGCACTTTTATTTCACACACACACAAGGCAAGCACGTATTCACAGCCATACAGTAAGAATGCACATATAACAGTCAAAGCAATGAAAGCAACGCAGAGCTACAACCGAATAAAGCAATGTACAAGCACTTATTCAGGTTTACTTAAAAGACTGGTGCCACACACACATTTACACAAAAAGCAAATAAAAGCCACCCTCATAGGCAAGGGGGCAGACAGGTCCGTGGACCAAATGTACGTGGGACCTGGGTGAGCGGCCAGGTCCACGTGACCGAAGGGGTCTTACCCGCGCCCTCGTGGCGCGATGGCGGGCTAGCCGCAATGTCAGCGTAACGTGCCTGACTCCGTGCCCCTGGCGTGGTCGGTGAGCTCCTTTTGGCATGCGTTTCACAGGCACGTGTTGGGCGGTCGACACCACGGTTGGGGTGGGGAACGGACAGGGTTACCGGTGCTATCTCAGCGCGGATGGGGGGAATTGTTGATGCTCGGGGTGGAGAGAGAGGAATGGCGGACGTTCCGTCCCGCTCGCGGGGCCTTGGGACCGCACCAACTCCGGCGAACTCTCGCCCCTGAGCCCTCTTCCGCGTCCCTGCTTCACTCCGCAACTCGTCCCTCGACCTCGGTCCCCTTCGCCGTCCGATCCCCGCAAACACACGACTCAGACTCCACGACTTCGACCACGACCCAACAACGACAACCTCGACGACGACCTCCGTCTTCAATCGACCAGCCCCCAAGTCGCCTTGTGCTCGCGTCTTTATAGACTGGGGGAGGAGCGTGCATGTAAATTCGCGGATCAAATCGCGCTTGGAGGCGGGGCCACGCTACCCGATGTTCAGCCATTGGTCGGGCAAAAGGGGTTGTGAGCCTCTCTTGATCCGAATTTCCTCCTAAAAGGAATCCCCATGCATCGCGCTTGGGGGCGGGGCCACACCACCCGACGCTCGACCATTGGACGGAGGAAAAGGGGGCGTGAACCTCCCCTGATCCGATTTCCTCTCCCGTAAAGGCATCCATTTGAACTCGCGGCTCGACGCGTTTGGCAACAATCACCGAACGGGCCCTGGACAGCACGACGTTTGGTGTTGACAGGTGGTGCGGTTGATGGTTGTGGAAGGAGAAAGGCGAAGGTGGTGGGGGGTTTGTTGTGGTGGTTTGGTTGTTGGTGGGCGTCGTTTGAGAATGGGGGTGAGGCGATGCTTGCGGGGTGGGGTTGTGGAGGTGAAGGTAGTGGCGGTTTGGTGTAGTTGTTCGGGGGCGTTGTTGGTGGTGGCGATTTGGTTGTTGGAGGTGATTGGTCCAAAATAATGACAGATAAAGAAAAATGGCTAACTCAAAGCGTCGCAGCCCGGATGAATCACACATATTCCCTCGAAACAACGGGTGTGGGCAAACTACACACTAACTTCTCGATATATCTAACCTGAGGACCTTTCTGGTGTATTGCAAATTTCCACAGCCATAACAATATGTTGAGTGCAATGACTCAACATATGGTTGCAATGGCAGAAAGATACACTTGAACAACTTTTTTTTTTTTGAAGATGCATGATCAAGGCTCATGGAAGAATGACAGCAGAATAGAAGGGAACAAAATGGAAAGGGGGAACACCAACAGCAGAGTAGAGGTGAAAGTAAGATCAAAGGCAAGGAGGGGGAGGGGAATGAATAAGCTACATGCAAGCTGAATGAAACACAGCAAAAAGAGGAAGGTGGGGGTGAAACAGAAAAGGAACAAACCAACCAACAACAAACAAATGGAAAAGGGTGAGGGAGAGGGGGCAAAGAAATCACAACAACTGAGGAAAACGTGAGTGCTTGTGAATGGGGTCATTTGGGGTCGAGGAGAGTATGAATGGGGGATGACCTCAGGTAGTGGTGAACCATTGTCTTGAAGCCTTGGAGGGAATAATGGGACTGAACAGACTGGGGAAGTTGATTCCACAGGTAAGAGAAAAGAGGAACAATTGAGTGGAGATGAGCAGTGAGCCTGGATTTTGGTTTAACAAGAAGAAGATTATGAGCAGACCATGTGTCTCATGCAGAAAACTGAGACAGAACCAAGAGAGGAGGGATCCATCCATCCATTGGAACCATACTCTGTGCAGAGCGTTGGTGCTGCCTCAACAGTCTCCTTGGCTATTGGGCACAATCCTGGGCAGGTCGCCACTCCAACACAGGACACCAGCAATCTGGCACTCAATTTGCCAACCTCAGAAGGATGACAGGCAGAGTCAACCCCACCTGTTGTCAATGAAACAGCCAAGGGGGATTTGAACTCAGGATCCTAGGATCCCAAGCCCACCACCCTAACCATTAAGCCAACGCCAGGCATAGAGGAGGCAGAGAGGTCACCCACCTGACTGTGATGTGAAAGTAGCAAGCCAAGACACTCAGCTTCATCACGGGAGATCCCAATGACCCAGGGTCTTGCTTTCCATGGAATCAAGAAAGGAGAGGTGGAGGCAGGGGTGCCAGCCCAAAGGGGAAGCAGTACTCCATCAAGCTGCAAATGAAGGCTCTGTTGGTTTCAAAATTTCATTCAGGCCAAAGAAAGACTTGACACGACCAAGCATGTCTGGTCGACCACTGTCTTTGGAGGCCATCTTGGAAATATGATCTGCCCAAGAAAGATCATGACTGATGGTGAGGCCCAAAAGTTGAGCGATTTTGTTACGGAAGTAGATTGGATGGTTTGCCAGGTGGTGTTTTCGAAAAGACAGTGTGTGTGGGGGGGATTTGTCAAAGTAAAGACATATTCCAAGTGTTGGACCAGTTCCTGATTCTATCAAGGTCTGCACAGAGGTAAAAGGCTGCTGCCTGCCTGTCTAAACGATGAGAAATTATTAGGTAGAGCTTGGCATAATCAGCAATGAGAAAGATGGGATTTTCCAGGGAATCAGAAGGATCACTGATGAAGATGAAAAACAAGACTGGGCTCAAAACACTGCATTGGGGCACTCCAGCCTTGACAGAGAGAGGAGATGAGAGGTCCTGTTAAGAGCTACATGCAGAATATGGGAGGGGAGAAAGTCAGTGATCCATGAGAGAAGTTAGCATTGAAATTGCTATACACAGAGAGTTTGGAGATCAAGGTGAGGTGTCAGACTATCAAATGCCTGAGATATGTCCAGAGAGATGGCCCTGGTCAATGTCTGAGATTGAAGGCTTCCATCCATTATTGGGAGAGCCGAGGCAACATGTCTGGGAGAATGACCGGGTCTGAAACTGAACTGGTGATCGGAGATCACGCCATGCGCTAAGGAAGGATTTTATGTCGACTGCAATGATACATATGATGATCTTGCTTATATTTGGAGAAAAGTTAATTGGTCTCGAGTAAAGAGGATCTGTTTTGCACCATGTTTGTGTATTGCAGTGATGTTGGCTAACTTCAAGGCAGATGGAAACTGCCCCAGAGAGAATGATGGAGTGAACAGAGCAGAAAGAGGATGAGTTAGAGTGGCAGAGCAGGTTTCTAAGGACATATGCACTGATCTGGGCCTATTGCACAATCGGAGTCGAGGTTTTCCAGAAACCTTTCCACCATGTCAAGTGGGAAAGACAGTATTCAGGAGCAGTTAGGTACGAGAGGGGAGGGTAAGTGGAGGGAGTGAGGGCTTGGGTATGAAATGTTTGAAAGCAACACAGAATTGAGACATTTGGCCTTCCCATGAACAGTCAGCTGTTGTGGCATTTGAAGTGAGGGAAGGGAAGGGGAGCATACTACAGAAACACACTGAACAAGGTGCCATGAGGTTTTTGAAGAAAGAGAGCGGTTTCAGAGTTCAGCCTTGAGGTTGGCCAGATGTGTTTTTCGGCTTTCGTGAGAGTGGACACACACTTGTTTCGGGCTTTGTGGAATGACCGGAGTTTGCCTTCGGTTGGATTTGCCTTCCAGGAAGAGAACACACGTTGTTTGAAGGCAAATGCCTCACCACAGAATTCTGCATACCAGGGTGAGGACAGGTATGACAACTGTACACTCGATGGTATAAATATGTCCACAAAGGAAAGCAAGGTTGTGTGGAAAGATTCCCAGGTAGTATAAATATCAGGAGAGGTATAAATGATGGAGCAGTCTTGACATGAGAGAGAGAGCAGCTTGCAGTTCCTGCCAGTCAGGCTGAATAAACAGCCAGACTCTACGGCACTGAGGCAGCTCTCAGAGAATAGCCAGAGAGATATTGACTCTCACAAGCAAATGATCAGATTTCCTTCACAAGCATATGATCAGCAAATGATCTCACAAGCATAGACTCTCACATGCATATGATCAGAAGAGGAACAGGAGACATTTGTCAGAAAATTTGGCATTACCAAGTCCAGAATGGAGGACCTGCCATTGGGAGAAATCTGTGTCGGAACATCAGCCACAAAATGTCATGAAGCATCAAAACAGGGCAATGGTTTCAAATTATTAATACAACCTTGGAAAAAAACTGAAAACTGTCAATTTTCAAATCATACAGAAGCAACACCAATATCATGAAGCACTCCATTCACGTAATGTCTTTGGGGAACAAAGATTACCTTGGTGAAAAGTTTGCTTTCTAAAGTATCAAAACACAATAATATTTCGATGAAGGAACATTAAGAACAGGCAAAACAAAAAAAAAACGCACCTACAAATATGTAATTGGATCTTGTATTGTGTCAAATAACAAAAACAGGGCAAAATGTAAAGCAAACATTTTAGTTCTTCGATTGCAGCAAGTCTTGAAGAGAATGTTCTGGTTGTGGGTGGAGTTGGGGATCATTTCGATTCCATTCAGCTGAATTTGACTGCAATGGTGCCTGACAGAGCATCATTATAATGGATTAAATCCTCATGTTCCTACCTGAGACCTAACTGGAAACCAAGCGTTATCTTTACAGCAGATGTTAATCTCACAAGTCACACAATAGCATTTGACTTTTCTTCTTTTTTTTTTCATCTCTTGAAAAATGAATGGAATCAAAAACAAAAAGCAGACAAAATAGTTCCACTTAATCAAAATTCTCTGATGCACTGGCACTCAACATGCTCCCCATTAACTTTGACGTGCATGTTAAATTGCATTTTCAAGGTTATTTCAAGTGCTGATCATCTGTTTAAACCAACATTTACAACCAGTCCCTAAATCTCAACAATTATACTGAGAAATTTTGATCTCGGAACTCGAGAGCAAGAATCGAATGCTGAGAAACCCTTTGAAAGCCAAAATAGCATCATTATCTTATCCATCCTTTGTCCAATTCCATATTCCTCTTCTCACAACCCATTCTTACACAGCACCCTGAGTAGTGAGCACAATTTCAAAGGGGAAAAAAAACAAACTGAACAATATAAGCAAATGGATCTCCTGGAATATATCTTTGTACTTAGGTATGCATCATTTATATTCATGGAGGCAGCAAAAATAAATAAATAAATAAATAAATCACGATATTATGCCATTCCTGTTCGATGCAACACTAACATCTCCCGTATCAGTGCCGGATCATTAATTTGATGAACAAAGATGTGAACAGTATGGCAAAAGGCCAATTTGAAGAGCAATAACTTCTGCACATACTTTTCTTCACGTCAACCCATGTACCACCCATTGTAACCTGTGCTATCAAACCGTACTGTTCGAAATCGATTCCCATTCGGAGTCGGGTAAAAAGCCAAGCCAAGCCGTGCATCTCACAAAGTGTTGGCACTGTCACCAACAACAAAAAAGAGAGCTAACACATCAAGCCACAACCCCTCACACCAAAAGCACGGAAAAAGACAGGTAGGTTGCAAAAAGTCGGGAAAGAAGGAAACGCAGGTGTGCGCATCAAGATTTTCCCTGCAAAACCGAAGCGAATGTTATTTTTGCTGTAATGAGGGGAAAAAGGCACCATGTTTTCAGTTTGTATACAATTTAGAAAGGCTCATCTGGTGGCACACTGGTGAGGATAACTGGTCTGGCATCCAAAAGGGTGCAAGTTAAAATCCATCTGAAAGCAGAAATATTAAAGATCTCGATTCCAATCTTATTAAAATCCACCGTCTCATCTGCCAAAATATAAAATAATTCAGACCCACCTTTTTTCCAACGAGCTTCTTACGCAGAAACTCTCGTGCCTCAAACATGTAGGGGATGTCATACAACGGTCGAAGTTTTCTACTCTTGTCCTGTGTGAACAGCACTGATGGTCATAAGATTGTTTTCCTCCCACCAGACTGGCATAAAGCAGATACTATCTGATGAACAATAAGCAGGCACTTATTTATTATGTATGCTTTGTGGGGAGGGGGCAACATCAAGAAAGGAAGGGAGGGAGAGAGCAGGATCAGAGATTAACTGAAGGGCAAGAGGGTGGAGTGGGGAGATAAGGGGAGAAAAAAAAAGGTTTAGGATGACATAGGAGTGAGGAGAAAGAGGGTAATATGGTGCATGTATGGAGCATTTGTGGGGAAAGGAAGGGTGAGGGCAGCGGCAGCATGAAGAGTTCCTCCACTTTTGTGGATATGATAAACTTATTGTCCCATAAACTTACATGTATATATAACCATTTTTACAGCCATTTTTCCCTGCTGTGCAGGGGTTGGCTTTTTTTTCTTGAGGCAATGTTTTATGGCCGGATGCCCTTCCTGACGCCAACTGTGGTCGCCTCTTACGACACACAGGGATATGGTACACCTATTCTAACCGGGGCATACACCGGGACCAGTACACTGGTACTCATTTCGCCGACCCCGGAAGGATGACAGGCTGAGTCAACCCCCTGGTGTTAATTCAGCAGCCAACGGGGCTTGAACTCAGGACCCTGGGATCCCAAGCCACCACCCTAACCACTAAGCCAACACCAGGCTTATAAACTTACATGTATATTGCCACATATTTAATTCTGACAGATTCAACTTAATAGGAATAAAAATAATCTATTTTGCTCTGAAGATATTGAGCTTTCTTTCCCCAATATCAAACATCTGATTTACAAGGTTTTCAAACGACTTTTTGTTATTGTGCCTTGGTACTCCTTCGATGCATCACCTTACAGAAAGACCTTCTACAAGTGCCATCATGATAGTTCAGGAAAAACAAAAAAAAATTAAAAAAACAAACAAACAAAAAAATAGAGTCCACCGACACCTGCAAGCTGCATAAATGACGAAATGGTGCTGTTCTCATTATTTCAGCATTTGTTATACATCCATCCTTGTTTCCATACGTTTTATCCCCGCACCTTGAATATGACTCGATTCGGCCAATGAACCAAGTAAAGGTTGAACTTTGCCCGTTTTCACTATCAAAATAATGACTTCATAAGACTTCTCATACTTATCAAGTAATTTTGAGATAATTCAAGGAGAATATTTTAAAAATGACTTCCTCCCAAAGGTTTGTGTCGATTGTGGCTGCTGCAAGTTATTTGCATGATGGCAAATTCCAATTGATAATGACAAACCCAATTGTTTGTACAAGACTTTGTGCTTCTGACTCGATTTTCTGGATGAAAAGTGAACTGAAAATTCAAATTTATTTTGTACCTTCGACGTGGTCAAACATCTTGGAGAACTTCATATCATTTACCCATTTTGCACCGATCATTTGGCTCGTTAATGGTTGAATGAACAAAAGGTGATTTCATTGACCGATCACAGAAAGCATTCCAGCCACAACGAAAAAGGAAATTCAATGAGGCAACATGTGAATAAAAGTATGCTTCCCCATGATCATGAAAGTATGATTAAGAAGTTGAGGAAGACAACTGCAATGGTGTTCGTGTGATAGAGATGAATAAGCAGGTGAATTACATTAACAGTTAAAATACTGCGTTTTTTTTTTTATGCAATTTTTCAAAAACAAAAGAAGGTTTAAAGTGACTTCAAGATAACTCATTTTGGATAACATTTTTCTTCTGCAAATATGCTGTTGTACGAATTGAGACAATGTTAATGACGAAACACCAACAAAACTGGCTTCTTAAAATAATAGCGGCAGTTAAGCAGTCATTCTACGATGGTGATGCCCCGCGCTGCGTGACCCGACCCTTCTTTGCACGGATTCACTTTAACACAAAGTAAATATTAATTACCAAAAATATACGTTTTTAGCTGCGTCGCGTTGCGAACGCTGGCTCGAAGAGAGCTCCGCGTTGTTCTTCTTCTTGTTGTTCTTCTTCTGGTGAAGACAAAACCTTTCTGACGTGGCTCTTGGACACATTTGTCCTTGTTTTGTTTTTTTAATCCATCAAGCAAGTGAATAGTTGCAAGTATAAAACACACTGCCTCGACCGAAAACGTGACCGCTCGAGTTGAGATCGTCAATAAACAATCAGAGCGAATCTCTGAGTGCGTCTCCTCTCAAGCAATCAGCATGCTCGTTGTTGTCTTCCTGCTCTGTATGCCACCATATTGGTAATTGTGCTGAAAACCTTGGTATGCCGAAAACGTCAAGAAAAAGCATCAGTCCGGAGCTGAAATCGAAAATGTTGATGAGGATGGAGTCAGGTGTTGGTGCCATCCCGATTGGGTGTGAATTTGGTTGAAGGGAATCGTCTGGAAAGGCAATTTAAAAAAAAAAACATTCAAGCATCCAGTCAGTCCACGACTCCTGTTGTTGATACAGGATTGATGAGATATTGAAGCAGTTAAATGGAGAAGATGAAGAGACTTTTATCCTCCTGGTTTGAGGATATGAATCAGCACGTTATGTCTTAGTCGGGCAGAAATTATGGCTGAGGAACTAAGTTTAATAATGAAGTTAAAGAGTAGGAAGGCAAGGGAAGGTGGTAGCATTAAAAACTGGGGGCACAAATTGTAGAAACAAACCCTGCAACAGCTATAAGCCTCCCCCTATGGTCTATCCTATCGAGGGAGGCTGAATAATGATGGCAATAATGATCATCAATGTTGTGTCTCAGTGGTTTTTTTTGTGTACCTACAATTGAAGCAATAAACCACAACAGAAAAGCACGAGTTCCTTGAATCAGGATTATATGGTTTTTAACAAAAGGACTTCAAGTTATTTTCAATGACTGAAAAATATTTGTTTTAAATTCCACTTCATCCAAAACATCGATTTCAACAACATGGTCAATAATTTTTTTTTTTAATCATTTTGTGGCTTCTCCTTAAAGAAGACACAACAGCATCACCAAACCGTACTGTTGGGCCATCGCCTTCCATGCGAGGTGGCCGGATGCTCGACAGATGGATGGCCTTTAGCTCTCCGTCATTTGTCTTCACCACGATGGCATCGGCATTGACAATCTGCACCACCTGAGATCAAGAAGGGGTGGAATTTTATTCCTCATTTCTGTTACTGCCTGAGATGAGGCAAAAACAATTAAAAAGCACGTATGATAATATAATTGAAATGGAGAACACAGATACCACTGCGCAAACAAAATTATACTTGTTCAAATCGTGCAGTTTTTGACAACAAAAAATAACTTTTCGGTATAAATTATTAATAATAGGAATAATAATAATAATAATGGTATTTATAATTATACAGCACCTTTTGCCAAGGGATAGAAGGCGCAAAAATGAATGGCCTATGGATACAAGGTGCCGGAAATGGATGGCCTATGGATACAAGGTGCCGAAAATTGATGGCCTATGGATACAAGGTGCTGAAATAGATGACCTATAGATACAAAGTGCTGAAATGGATGGCCTATGGATAAAAGGTGCTGAAATGGATGGCCTATGGATACAAGGTGCTGAAGTGGATGGCCAATGGATACAAGGTGCCGAAGTGGATGGCCAATGGATACAAGGTGCCGAAGTGGATGGCTTATGGATACAAGGTTCCGAAATGGATGGCCTATGGATAAAACGTGCCGAAATGGATGGCCTATGGATACAAGGTGCCAAAATGGATGGCCTATGGATACAAGGTGCCAAAATGGATGGCCTATGGATACAAGGTGCCAAAATGGATGGCCTATGGATACAAGGTGCCAAAAAGGATGGCCTATGGATACAAGGTGCCAAGATGGATGGCCTATGGATACAAGGTGCCGAAATGGATGGCTTATGGATACAAGGTGCCGAAGTGGATGGCCTATGGATACAAGGTGCCAAAATGGATGGCCTATGGATACAATGTGCCAAAATGGATGGCCGATGGATACAAGGTGCCGAAATGGATGGCCAATGGATACAAGGTGCCGAAATGGATGGCCTATGGATAGAAGGTGCCAAAATGGATGGCCTATGGATACAAGGTGCCAAAATGGATGGCCTCTGGATACAAGGTGCCGAAATGGATGGCCTATGGATACAAGGTGCCAAAATGGATGGCCGATGGATACAAGGTGCCGAAATGGATGGCTTATGGATACAAGGTGCCGAAATGGATGGCTTATGGATACAAGGTGCCGAAATGGATGGCCTATGGATAAAAGGTGCCGAAATGGATGGCCTATGGATACAAGGTGCCAAAATGGATGGCCTATGGATACAATGTGCCAAAATGGATGGCCGATGGATACAAGGTGCCGAAATGGATGGCCAATGGATACAAGGTGCCGAAATGGATGGCCTATGGATAGAAGGTGCCAAAATGGATGGCCTATGGATACAAGGTGCCAAAATGGATGGCCTCTGGATACAAGGTGCCAAAATGGATGGCCTATGGATACAAGGTGCCAAAATGGATGGCCTATGGATACAAGGTGCCAAAATGGATGGCCTATGGATACAAGGTGCCAAAATTGATGGCTTATGGATACAAGGTGCCAAAATGGATGGCCTATGGATACAAGGTGCCAAAATTGATGGCTTATGGATACAAGGTGCCAAAATGGATGGCTTATGGATACAAGGTGCCGAAATGGATGGCCCATGGATACAAGGCGCTGAAATAAATGGCCCTGAAATGTTTTTTTTCTTCTTCTTCTTCAAGGTATTTTCGCCAGAAGTGATCATTCTGTGATAAACTGTTATGTGGTCTCAATGTTTTGCAGAAGCTTACACATACTATATATATATATATATATATATATATATATATATATATATATATATATATATATATATATATATATATATATATATATATATATATATATGATGAGGTGACATTAACTCTTTCCCACAAAAAACGTAGAAATTTCAGGAGTAAACAGACAAATTAACACCATATATGGAACACGAACCTAAGTCACAGAATCATGAGCTACAAGTTCAGATGGGAACACCAAACAGGTCAAGACAATGCATATTCATACATTGAAATGTATATAAAAAAAAAATTGCCAGCATTTGTGCTGCATTATTACTGATAAATAATCTTCCAGGGCTCTCGAAAACTAAGTTATGAGGAGCGGCTGAAGGAGAATGGACTTTACACATTCAAAAGGGGGCGATTATGAGGGGATCTGATAGAGATGCTTGAGATGAAGGAGAGCGAAAAAAAGAATGCAAATTAATTTTTCAGCAGAATGGACATTTACAGGACCATGACCCACAGTCTTAGAGTGTGATTCGAGAAGTCTTAGAGAAGAAGAGAAGAGTTAGGATGGTAATGAGGCAGAGGTCTTTCACTCAGAATGGTGGATGGATGGAATGGTCTCCCTGGAAAAGTAGTGGCCCAAGAAACAGTATCAGGTTCAAACTGGAATCAGATACGTACCAAAAGGCAATGGGGATAGAGGGGTACATATAAATTGGCAGGACTGGCAAGTGGATGAGGTACAGATGGGTGATTGTTAGCTTGTACATATGTAGTGATTGTGACGTCTGTGTGAGGATTGCATGAAAAAGTAAATGTACTGTCAGTCTTTGTTCATCTCTCACACAGCAACCCCCATCACTCTGCTCCCCTCTCCCCCCCCCCACCCCAAAAAATAAAAATAAATAAATAAAACAAGCAAACCAACCATGGTGATGCCCCTGTACCTGCTTTATTGCTCTCCCCACACCTCCCCTCCCCACAACCCCGTGAAATTGGACGAGATAAACCGATTAATTGAATCATTGTGGTGTTGCTGCAGTGCATGCAAGACAGACCAAATGGCTTCCTCCAGTGTCCAAGTTCTTTGCAAATTTTCTTCAACTCCTTTCACTCTTGCATATTTTCAATTATCCACTCACTATAATGCCATTTGCTCTCTGCTACATGATAATTCCGTATTTGTGCAGTGACGATACAAAAATGTGTTTTTGCAAACGATCATCTGCAACAAGATGTTTCTAATATAATTTGATGACTTTCTTACCCCAAAAAGAATGCCCTTCACGATTGCTTCTTTATTTCCATAGATATCAACAGAGAACGATGTATGTACATATATTCCTTCATCGTTGGAAAACGTGTTACTTTTCCATGCAATTTCCATCAGGTGCAACATGATTCTCCCACCGATGAACCAATGCTCAAAATCCTTCACAGACAGCTTTGGGCCACAATTTCACAGCAAGTTTGACTACGTCATAGTCTGCAATATGGTGCCCAGGTCAGTAATCCTTCAGAGGTGCAATAAAATAGAAATCTGATGAGGCGAGATCTGCACTGTAAGGTGGATGTTTCACAACAGTCCAGCCGAGCCTGACAATTTATTGGCCTTTTGAGCGTGTCGTGCATCGCTTCACATTATCATGGTGAAAAATGATGTCATCTGCACCGAGCATCAACCATTTACTCCTGAAGGCTTTCAGAAGGTTGTTTAATGCCTGAATGTACCACTCATTATTTACTTTTTCATCTTCAAGGGGATTTACAAAGAGCACTTCTTGATCCCAAAATATGACAGTCGTGACATTTTGGCTGAAGGCAAAGGTTGTTTTTTGGGGATTTGTTTTGGAGCTGGACACAACTTTGTGTTTCCACTACTGTTACTACCATTTTGCTTCGAGATCAGTGATGAACCTACATTTCAACAGCAGCCACGACAATCCCACAGAAGCAGGCATTGCGTTGTCATCAACTTTCAGTTCAACTCCAACATGGAACTGAAATTGTCCTCAAGGTGCATCTCGATTTCAGTTGGTGCATTCTCTTCTGTTACAACACTCATCAGTTGCTTGGTTTCAAGTGAGATCCATTTTGCCATCGATACCACAAGAGAGGTGTGTATGTATGTGTGTGTGTGACTATTTTTCTCAGATGGCGAAATGGATCTTCGTTAAACTTTCAGCAGTTCATCGGTGAGTGTGGGGGAGTGTTTTCGGCAAAAAAATATTTGGGAAATTGTGAAGTGCCTCAGCCTTTCGAGCTACGTGAAGGGTAATAGTAAATGATCCCTGACCCCATTCCTTAATGGGGAAAGGGAAGTGTTTTAGGCCTCCACAAAAAAAAATTCTTTAAAATGCCAACAGGATCAGGACAGCATCAGGTGAGGTTGGGTACCCCTTCTAGTATTTGATACAGCCAGTTCATATTTATTCGTTGCTGACAGCAATTATGTCCTCTCGGTAAACTGTAGTGAGAAGTTCATACATATTTGCGGCAGAATTTTCACCAGACCTCATAAACAATTCAATCATGGTCCACTGTCCATTGTCATGCTAAATGCGAGCAATCTGAGATGCAAAGAAAATTACATGTCTGTCAAAAAATGTTGAGAGTTCTGCAGCAGATTTCATGACAAAACAGCTGAAGAATGATAAAAACAATGGCCCAACAGCTTTCCTTAGGACCTTTCCTCTTCAGCTGTAATTGTTGTGGCAGCCCCTATTAACGAGAGATGCGTTATGCGTCACTTTAATCAGATCAAAAGGTACCACAAGATAAGCTTTTCAGTGGGTGTAATTGGAGCTACAACTTGTGCGATGAAAGTGTGAAGTATGGGTGCCAAACAAGGAAATACTGTGAAATTGTTTCAATGACACTGCATGATCTAATGTCACAAGGATTGTTGGTTCGAAGTTTTTTTTTTAATTGAGGAATTATCTTACAAGGAATACGACTTGGTTAATAATATTAATGAACTGCTTGCTTCAGAAGCAAACAGTACACAGTGGCCTGCAAAACTGATTCTGGAGCATTCACGCCCAACCAATAATTCAACATTTCGATGAATTACGAATTACGAGGGCCAGTCAATAAGTAACCTGAAAATATTTTTCACAAATTGTTTATTGCATGTACGTGTGCAACAACTGTGTTATTTTTCAACATAATCTCCATTGCATTCAATTCATTTTTTTTTTTCCAGTGCTTTACGAAAGCCTGGATTCCTCCAGAAAAAAATATTTTGGCTGCTTGTGTAGGCATTCATGCGCCCCTCTCTTGGACGTCTTCGTTGGATCGGAAAGTGGTTCCACCAAGCGCCTCTTTCAGTGGCCCAAAGATGTGGTAATCCGAAGGGAAAAGGTCAGGCGAGTCGGGTGGATGAGGAAGACACTCAAAATGTATGTCCTCAATTGTTGCAGCTCTAGTGCGGGTAGTATGGAGCTGAGCATTGTCATGCTGTATCAAAACACCGGTAGTGAGTAGTCCATGACGTTTTGATCTGAGTTTATATTTGATTTTTAAGGAGGTCGCAGTGTGATACACGAGTGACTGTGGTCCCTCTGGGCATGAAATGCTCCACAAGTGGGCCTTAGCTATCTCAGAAGGTCAGCATCACTTTTCCAGCAGACAGCTGTGTGCGGAATTTCTTGGGCTTCGGTGAAGTTAAATGGCACCACTCTTTGCTTGCCCTCTGTTTCTAGCTGAAAGTAATGGACCCATCTTTCATCAAACCCAGTCACGACGCGCTGAAAGAAAGTGTCTCCTGTTTCGTAATGCCGCAGAAGTTCTTCACATGCGTCCACTCGCCGCTCTTTCAGTTCGGGTATGAGGTGTCTTGGCACCCACCTTGCAGACACTCTGCTGAACCCCAGCACGTTGTGAATGATGTGATGTGCTGAACCCATGACTAATGTTCAATTCGGAGACTACTTTATCCAGTGTAATGCGATGGTTTTCCCTTAGCAACTCAGCTCCTGCAACCATTTCTGGTGTCAGCTGTGTGAGGCCGGCCCGAGCGAGCAGCGTCTGCCACACTGGACACTCCACTTCTAAACTTCCTGTCCCAGTTGTACACCTGCTGCAGTGAAAAACATGCGTCACCATATTGCATCTTCATTCTGCGATGGATTTCACTGGGATTCACACCCTCACTTTCCAAGAAACGGATGACAAGACGATTCTCCTCCCTGGTGCATGCTTTGAATGGAGCCACCATCTTGGAACTGCTCGACTGACATGATACGCTCTCAATGTTGCCAGATCTAAAACAGGACAAACATGACTCTTACCCAAAAATATAACATATGTCATCTACAACTACACACATTACATTCTCAAATTTATATCACCATTTCAAGGTTACTTATTGATAGGCCCTCAAATGTAAAAACAATTTTTCCAAATGAACCTCTTCATTCATAACTGAAGAGATCAAACGAAAGACTTATCGTTGAAGGTGGTTACCTGTAAGAAATACCTTCAAAAATCATTTTCAAATCAAAATTCACTGATTGTGAAAGTATTCAGCCCCTGAGGTCGGGACTTAAAGGAAATACCTTTCGCAGCAATGACTGTTACGAATCTTTTTGGGTAGATCTCTCCCAGCTTTGCACAGTGAGATGGTGAAATGTTCGTCCATTCTTCACAGGAAAATTGCTCAAGTTCTGTGAAGTTTGATGAGGATTGTCGATGGACTGCAATCTTCAAGTCTCACCATAAATGTTCAATTGGGTTCAAGTCATCACATGGACTGGGCCACTCAAGAACATTAATTTTATTATTATTCAGCCACTCCAGTGTGGCTTTACCTTTGTGCTTCGGATCATTGTCCTGCTGAAATGTGAATTTCCTACCCAGTTTCAGATGCATGGCTGACTCAAGCAGGTTTTCATCAAGGTTTCTCTTGTACTTTGCACCGTCCATTGTCCCTTCTATCCTGGCAAGCTTGCCATTCCCTGCTGATGAAAAGCAGCTCCATAACATGATGCTGCCACAACCGTGCTTGAAAGGATAGCTGGTGATGTGCAGTGTTAGACTTGTGCCAAACGTAACACTTTGAATTTCGACCAAATTCAATTTTTGTCTTGTCTGACCACAAAATCTTTCTCCACATGTGTGCAGCATCATTAGGATGCTTTATCGCAAACTCTATCCAAGTTTTTTGATGCATCTTTTTCAGTAATGGCATCCTTCTTGCCACCGATTCATCGAGGCCAGCTTTGAGAAGAGAACAGGATGTTGTTGATTGATGAGCACTGACCCTCATTTTGGATATCAATCCGTGCAGATATTTCAAATTCATTGTTGGATTTACAGTGACATCCCGAACCAGTTTCCTGCTTGCCTGGCTGCAGGTTTTGAATGGGCGACCTAATTTGGGCAAAGTCGGGTGGTGTGATATGTCTTCTGCTTCTTAATGATGGATTTTACCATACTCGAAGGGATTACGAGCGACTGAAATCTTTTAATAACCTCTCCTGAACGGTGCTTCTCCACCACTTTATGTCTGATGTCTTTGGAAAGCTCCTTCATCTTCATGTCTGCCTTGGAGGTTGGCTAAGTGAGTTGAACCTTAAAAAACTCCTTAGATAAGTGTGGGAGCTTATTTTTAAGTTAAATCACTGATCACATCCAGGTGAAACCTATTGCAATTTTTTTGTAACCTTTCAAACAAATAATTTGCTCCTGAAGTGATTGAGGGTAAATTAAGCAAAGAGTTTGAAATCTTCTGCAACTGAGAATCATCTGATTTTCTCTGTTAATCAAACGACATCACCTTTCATGTGCATTTTTTTTTATGAAGCCAACGACGAAACGTTGCCCGAGACTGGGTCTGTTTTCACTTTTTTGCACAAATTAGCGGAGTCTATCTAGTTTTTTTTGTTTTGTTAATTTTGGTTGGAAGCGCCACCTTCTTTAAAAATGTGTAATCCCAACCGCACCATATTGTTTTTACATTTGAGGGCCTGTCAATAAGTTCAATGTATATATATATATATATATATATATATATATATATATATATATATATATATATATATATATATATATATATATATATATATATATATTGTTGTGGTTACCAAATTCGCAAACCACCATTCAGGTCCCTTAGGTGAGATATCTCGGTAAGTATATGTGTAGTTAGGCCCAAACCCGTTGTCTAGTGGGAATACATGTCATTTATGCGTGCTGCGACTCTTCAGGATAGCCGTTTTTCTTTTACTATCTTTATTTTGGACCAATCGCCATTGTTACCACCACCAACCACAACATCAACCACCCACCGCGGCGCCGCTTCACGTCACACCTCGCAACCGTCGCATCGCCACCGTTCTTGCGCCGCTTGTGGGTACCGGTGTTGGACTCGTGCAGGGCGCGCGCCGAACAGCGTGTACAAAACCACGGATTTTCCACTTCAAAAACGGATCAAAAACGACACACGCCCACTTTTGTTCCGTCCAATCGGTGAGCGAGGGGCGATTTGGCCCCGCCTCCAGGGCGTTGGAGGGCGATCGCTATATGCAAATTTATGGATCAAAATGCATTCACGCCCACTTTTTCTCGGGCCAATGGGGAGCGAGGTGAAAGGTCGAAGGCAGGGGGTCAAAGATGAGAGAGCGAAGCCACGGGGCTTATATAAGCGACCGCGTTCGTCAGTCGAGAGGGAGTTAAGACTTCGCAGTCGGTGGAGTTGGGAAGAAGAAGCAAGAAGGAGTTGGTCGTCGTCGTGTGCGTTGGAGTCGGAGCAAAGGGGACGGAGCTGTGGAGAGGCGGCGAGGGCAGACGAGGGGTGCTCGCGTCGTGCAGGGAGCTGCACACCAGGGAGGCCGACGGCGCGACCTGGCCGAGGTGGAGACGCTCGTCGCGGGACTCGAGGCAGAGTAGAAATCCTCTATACCCCGAGCATCAGCAACCCCCTCCTGTTTCCCCCCGCGCTGAGATAGTGCGACCAAGGGGGCCCCTTTCCCACCCCCTACCAGACACTGCCCGCGAGGCCCGCGGAGTTGAGGCACCATCGCCGCTCCGCGTCTCATCACCAGACGGGTAGGCCCGACCCGGTCTCGGCCTCAGGCCCGCCTCATCCTTGAGGGTATTCTTTTTCTTGGTTTTGGGTATGTGTTGTCGGCGCCGTCTGTGAAGTAAAATTGTATAAGTGTTGCCGTGTGCTCGCGTAATCGGTATTAGATCTGCATTGTCGCATTTGCTTTTTGTGTAAATTGCATTGTGTTTTTCTTTTCTATGTGCTTTTGGTGGAATTGAATATGTGTGCTTTCCGTTCGTCGCGATAAATGTGCTTTGTGTTGAACTGTTTCCCGCTTCGCTTCGTCATTTCTTTCATTGAATCCTCATCTTGCTTCACGTAAAGGGTTGGTAGTGGGCTGAATACGCCCGATAATTAATCGAACCGTCGAGGTCGACGAATAACACCGCTCGGTTATCCCGATAGTACGGAACGGGTCGCTTAAGTGGCCCGTGTCCGAAGTCGACCTGCGGCGAGGTGCGATCGCCCGGTCTACCCTCCGCGTGGGTACTTAGGTAGGTCGAATTTGGCGAGCAACCCTATCCCACGCGGGGGCTGATTGGCTCGATCGCGGTGAGACCGAAAGGTCCACCCGTGACTGGTTCCCGGCGTTAGTCCGAGAGGGTCACGACTGGATTGTCCGTCCGGTAGGCGACGTGCCGCGATTCTAGTTACGTGGCCGTCAGCACGCCGGCGGGCGCGAATCCGTAACACTGGTGTCAGGTCGTGCGATACAAACTCATCGCCCTCCTCGCAGCACTGGTAACGGAGAACGGGAAAACGGGCTGTCCTGTCTCCAATTAAATTCACGGGAATCGGTCCAGGGGTGAGAGAAGCGACCCCCGATTCCCTCCAAATTACGAGCGATTCAAATTAACCCTTTAAGAGAAGCAAGATGGCGTCTCAAGGCGAGCGGGAGCCGGGGGTATTAGAAATGGATGTAGAATGTGGAGGATCCATGGCCCAGGATGGAATGCCCGTGCAGGAACACGGACTCGCCCAACTGAACCCAGAGCCCGAAATGGGTGCGGCAGCGGCCGCGGTGTATGACACCTCCCCTCCCCCTCTCCACCAAAACCCCCCCCGACCCTTGCCGAAACGGCTCACCCAAGCGCACCCGACATGGCCCAGCTATGCGCCATGCTGGCGGAAATGACAGCGAACATGATCAAGCAAATGAACGAAAAAATGGATACATACACAAATGAAATGATAAACGAAATAAAAAGCATGAACGAAAAGATCGATGCGAGTACACAGCAAATGAAGGAAGAAACGAAAAAGCTGCGGGGTGAGACGCAGAACATGGGCCGATGCCTGCAGGCGGGCATGAAGGCCGTGACCAGGGAGATAGGAATGGCGACTCCACGTGTGGGAGCGAACGAGCTGGAAGGGGGTGCAACGGCTGACAGGCCCGCGGCGGAGGCGGGTGAAAAAATAATTCGGGGGGCGTGTTGGGCGAGGGTCGTGACAGAGGAATCGACGGTGACCAAAAGGGAAAAATTAAATGGGGAGACCAAAACGTGTGAGACGAGACACGAGGTGACGACAACAGAAACTTATAAATGTATAGAGACACGGGAGATAGAGGGTGAATTGGACAAGGTTAGTGACGCGCACACACACACACGGAGGTAGTGGAGGATAATGGGGGTGAGCTGGCGGACTGGGTGGAGACCCAGTGCGAGCACCTGGATGGCCTCCTCCAGGAACGAGGGGAGGGAGTATGCCCCCTTGAGGTGAGTCACGACCAGGTGAGTTCGGTCGTGCTTTGCGAGGTTGAGGGGACGAGTGCTGCGAACGGGTGCATGGAGAGCTTGGGGGGTATAGAGGCCCCGGAGACCCTTGTGGGGACACGAATCCCCAGTGTGGTTGTCCCTGTGTGTGTGGTGCAAGGTGTGAGTGCGTCCCCGTGTGTGGAAGCGAGCCCATGTGTGAGTGGTGTGGTGGCGATGGTGCCAGAGTACGTGCTTCCCAGCACGCCGTGTGTGGATGAGGCACGGAGTGTGAGTGAGGAACCGCGGGTGAGTGCCCCCGCGTGTGTGGGTGAGGCACCGTGTGTGAGTGAGGCCGTGTGTGTGGATGAAACGGCCAGTGTGGATGAGGCACCGCGGGTGAGTGCCCCCGCGTGTGTGAGTGAGGCACCGCGGGTGAGTGCCCCCGCGTGTGTGGGTGAGGCACCGTGTGCGAGTGAGGCCGTGTGTGTGGATGAAACGGCCAGTGTGGATGAGGCACCGCGGGTGAGTGCCCCCGCGTGTGTGAGTGAGGGGCCGTGTGTGGATGAGGCACCGCGGGTGAGTGCCCACACGTGTGTGAGTGAGGCACGAGTGAATGGAGCACCACGTGTGAGTGGTATGGGTTATGCAAGGGAGACCGTGTGTGTGAGAGAGCGGTATGTGAGGGAGATGTCGGTTGGCATGCGGGAGCACGCAGCCGCGTCTCCCGGTGTGAATGTAATGGAATGGAGTGTGAGCGTCGTGACACGCAGGTGTGCGTGGGTGGAATGGAGACGACGACATGTGAGGAAAGAAAGCCGAGTAGCGGCTGTAGCTATTTCAGGGACCGTGCCGGGTTCACCCAGCAGTGAGCACGAGGTCCGTGCTGTGCAACGCACGAGACCACCACGTGCTCGCTTGCGAGAGTGAAGTCCCGGTCCGGAAACGCCAGCGGTGGATTTGCCGATCCCGCGGAGGGACAATGTTTAGGCAGGACTACGGATTTGGACCGGACGGGTTCTCCACGCGATCGTGTGTGTTAAGCTCCAACGGGCAAAGCACATGTGTTCGCGTGGGGAACCCCTCGAGACGTGGGGCTTGTGTTCTTTTTTTGCGCACGGTGACGTCATGGCTGCACGTGTGGTTGGAATCCGGCAGGAGGGGTATCTCTGCCGGATGGTACCGTCCAAGGAGGGACGAGGAACACGTGCAGCTGCATGACGTCATGGGCAGGTGCAAAGTGCGCGAGTTGCCGCGCTGGTGATGCGCATGAAAAAAAAAAAAAAGCAAGCCTCACTTTCGGGTGCACAGGATTCCTGGGCAAGGGGTGGAAGACCCCCTTACCTGGGCACAGGATGAAAACTAGTTAGGGGGAAGGGTTAGCTTAGTTAGACCGACTTCATGGGGCAGGGGAAAGTCCTCATGGAGTCCGTGGAATGGATTAGTTAGAGGGATTGTAGCCAGATTTAGGTTGGGAAATAAAATGAATTTTATGATTTGGAGACAGTGACTGACAGTGGATGTGTAGAGTTGACGTAGTTTAGCTACGTAGTGTTAAAAGGAACGTGCTATTAGTGTAAGGGACGACGTGGGAGCACGAGTTAGTTCGGGGATGTAGTTCGGAGGATGGCAGAGTTCAGTGGTGTGTGTGTTGAAGAGTTGTTGGTGAGTGCATTGGAAGCATGTGCTTGGTGAGTGAGTGAGGCCAGCGGGTCTGTGTGTGTGGAGTGAATGGGGGATGCATGGTGCGATGAGTGATTGGGGGGAGGAGTGACTCCCGCCCAAGGGACCCCGGGGTCAGTGTAGAGTGAGTTAGGGGGTTAGTTAAATTACAAATTGGAGGTCGTTTTGTTGTTGGTGGGGAAGTAGGCTCGAAACCCGTTTGGAGGGGTGCAGGAGCCCTGTTGACGGGCTTGGGAGCGTGGCTGCGAAAGGTGAGTATCGCTGAGTGGATACCCCGGGCACCAGGCTAGTCGGCCGTGGTAGGCCAAGGGCCCATGGGGGGCCGGGATAGCGTAGTGGGCACGGGTGCGCCTGCTTGGTGCGGGGGCCCGGGGTGCCATTAGCCGCGTGGGCAGTGTTGTGGGCACGGGTGACCCTCGGAAAGGGGCCCGGGAGGCCGGCCTGCCACGTGTGCGTTTCAGGGGAGGTGCCATGGGGGGCACTCCCCGGTGTTAGGGAGCTGGTAGGCTCGGAGGCAGTGTAGTGCCCGGGGGTGCCATAGCGGGAGATTCGGCAGAGGGTCGTGCCTGCCAAAGGGAGCCACGTGTCCCAGCCAGGAGACCGTGTGAGGGCACGGAGAGAAAATTGGGGGGCGAGGCCCGAAATTGTGAGGACACCAACACAGGCGACGGGAATCTGGGTTGTTAGAACCAATAGTTTAAGCGAGAGGCGCTTGTTGAAAGCCCCGGGGTAGTTTAACAGTTAAATGGTTCGGGTAGATTAGGAGATGTGCCCCTCCGCACCATCCATCCCCTCGCTGTCGTTGTGGGCCGCTGGACCCACTTGGTGTTAAGATCGCCGAACTCTGGGGAGGCCATTCTGAGGCTTGAGTTGGGCCTCGACACAGGAAGTTAGCTCTCCCTTATTCCCCTCCGGGAAGGGAACGTAGGGGTTGGGAGTAGGCTAGGTGACAGGATAGGTTAGCCGAACAAGGACGATAAAGGGGGTTAGGGGACGATTTATAGTGGGGAAGTAAAAATAAAAACAACAAAAAAATAAGTTGGGGCTAAATTGGGGTTTGACAAATTAAGGGAGTGGGTATGAACAGTGACAGGCAAAGGCGATAGGTGGGAGGGAGACAGGTAGGTAGGTCCGAGCCCGCCTTCCAAGTGGCCAGCACCACCACACTCCCTCCACCAACCTCCACTGAACGGCAAAGGCTGGCCAACTTCATCGGCTGGCAGTGTTTTGCTTCAAGGCAGAGGCCGGCCAACTTCATCGGCAGCTGTTGTTGTGCTGCAAGGCCTGTACCGGCCAGTTCATCTGCTGGCTGTTTTTCTTCAAGGCCTGTGCCGGCTACTTCAGCCGGCTGGCTGTTTTTCTTCAAGGCCTGTGCCGGCCAACTTCATCGGCAGCTGTTGTTTTGCTGCAAGGTCTGTGCCGGTCCACTTCATCTGCCGGCTGGCTGTTTTTTTTTTCTTCAAGGCCTGTGCCGGCCAGTTCATCTGCCGGCTGTGTTTGCCTGCAGCGGCCTTCTTCTGCGGGCTGTGTTTGCCTGCTGCCTTTGCCATGCCATGCCCACTGCCCCTGTTCACCAGCCCCGTTCAATTTTGCTTTGCCCCCCCCCCCCTGTTCATTTCCATGTGCGCCAGGATCAAGGCAACAGTTTTCAAGCTGCAAGAACTGCCCTGTTGGCAGCTACAACACGGGCCTGCATTTGTGCAGCCCGTGCACCGTGTTTGCGTCAAACCATTCATCCATCCATTCGTTGTGTTCATTGCGTGTGCCACTTGAGCTGGCACGGAGACTGCGTTTGTGCAGCCCATGCACCGTTGTGGTTCACTGCATTCGGTCCATCCATTCATCCATCCATTCGTTGTGTTCATTGCGTGTGCCACTTGAGCTGGCACGGAGACTGCGTTTGTGCAGCCCATGCACCGTTGTGGTTCACTGCGTTCAGTTCAAAAGGGAAGGCCTTGGAACGCGTGTGAGCAGCCAGCCACGTTCCCTGTCACCTGCATTGTTTTGAGCCAGAGACTGCATGTGAGCAGCCTGGCTCCCTGTTGACTGCTTTCTTTTTGCAGAGTTCATTGATCCTGGGCCATGGTTTAGTGTAAAATTTGTAAGTTAAGGTTAAGATGTACTGTAAATATGAGTGCGCCCCCGGCATGTATGTCTTAGCGCCGGCAATTTTATTTAAGTCGTCCGTGTGAGTGAGTTTGTTTCGGTAGTTACGCAGCCCTCAGGTTATTTATTTTGGGGACACGAATACCATGAATGTCGCACTCAGGGATCCGTAGGTAAAATGTACTAGGGGAAAACTACACATGATGGCACACGAGAATTTGACGACTCGGGACGAGTCTGTAAAAAGGGGAGGGGGTAGTGTTGTGGTTACCAAATTCGCAAACCACCATTCAGGTCCCTTAGGTGAGATATCTCGGTAAGTATATGTGTAGTTAGGCCCAAACCCGTTGTCTAGTGGGAATACATGTCATTTATGCGTGCTGCGACTCTTCAGGATAGCCGTTTTTCTTTTACTATCTTTATTTTGGACCAATCGCCATTGTTACCACCACCAACCACAACATCAACCACCCACCGCGGCGCCGCTTCACGTCACACCTCGCAACCGTCGCATCGCCACCGTTCTTGCGCCGCTTGTGGGTACCGGTGTTGGACTCGTGCAGGGCGCGCGCCGAACAGCGTGTACAAAACCACGGATTTTCCACTTCAAAAACGGATCAAAAACGACACACGCCCACCTTTGTTCCGTCCAATCGGTGAGCGAGGGGCGATTTGGCCCCGCCTCCAGGGCGTTGGAGGGCGATCGCTATATGCAAATTTATGGATCAAAATGCATTCACGCCCACTTTTTCTCGGGCCAATGGGGAGCGAGGTGAAAGGTCGAAGGCAGGGGGTCAAAGATGAGAGAGCGAAGCCACGGGGCTTATATAAGCGACCGCGTTCGTCAGTCGAGAGGGAGTTAAGACTTCGCAGTCGGTGGAGTTGGGAAGAAGAAGCAAGAAGGAGTTGGTCGTCGTCGTGTGCGTTGGAGTCGGAGCAAAGGGGACGGAGCTGTGGAGAGGCGGCGAGGGCAGACGAGGGGGTGCTCGCGTCGTGCAGGGAGCTGCACACCAGGGAGGCCGACGGCGCGACCTGGCCAAGGTGGAGACGCTCGTCGCGGGACTCGAGGCAGAGTAGAAATCCTCTATACCCCGAGCATCAGCAACCCCCTCCTGTTTCCCCCCGCGCTGAGATAGTGCGACCAAGGGGGCCCCTTTCCCACCCCCTACCAGACACTGCCCGCGAGGCCCGCGGAGTTGAGGCACCATCGCCGCTCCGCGTCTCATCACCAGACGGGTAGGCCCGACCCGGTCTCGGCCTCAGGCCCGCCTCATCCTTGAGGGTATTCTTTTTCTTGGTTTTGGGTATGTGTTGTCGGCGCCGTCTGTGAAGTAAAATTGTATAAGTGTTGCCGTGTGCTCGCGTAATCGGTATTAGATCTGCATTGTCGCATTTGCTTTTTGTGTAAATTGCATTGTGTTTTTCTTTTCTATGTGCTTTTGGTGGAATTGAATATGTGTGCTTTCCGTTCGTCGCGAATAAATGTGCTTTGTGTTGAACTGTTTCCCGCTTCGCTTCGTCATTTCTTTCATTGAATCCTCATCTTGCTTCACGTAAAGGATTGGTAGTGGGCTGAATACGCCCGATAATTAATCGAACCGTCGAGGTCGACGAATAACACCGCTCGGTTATCCCGATAGTACGGAATGGGTCGCTTAAGTGGCCCGTGTCCGAAGTCGACCTGCGGCGAGGTGCGATCGCCCGGTCTACCCTCCGTGTGGGTACTTAGGTAGGTCGAATTTGGCGAGCAACCCTATCCCACGCGGGGGCTGATTGGCTCGATCGCGGTGAGACCGAAAGGTCCACCCGTGACTGGTTCCCGGCGTTAGTCCGAGAGGGTCACGACTGGATTGTCCGTCCGGTGGGCGACGTGCCGCGATTCGAGTTACGTGGCCGTCAGCACGCCGGCGGGCGCGAATCCGTAACAATATATATATATATATATATATATATATATATATATATATATATATATATATATATATATATATATATATATATATATATATATATATATATATATATGTAACTGCATATATAATGACCGTTTTTACAGCCATTTTTCCCTGCTGTGCAGGGGTTGGGCTTTTTCTTGAGGCAATGTTTTATGGCCGGATGCCCTTCCTGACGCCAACCCTGGTCGCCTCTTACGACACACGGGGATATGGTACACCTATTCTAACCGGGGCATACACCGGGACCAGTACACTGGTACTCACTTTGCCGACCTCAGATGGATGACAGGCTGAGTCAACCCCCTGGTGTTAATTCAGCAGCCAACGGGGCTTGAACTCAGGACCCTGGGATCCCAAACCGCCACCCTAACCACTAAGCCAACACCAGGCTATATATATATATATATATATATATATATATATATATATATATATATATATATATATATATATATATATATATATATATGCATGTAAAATATAATAACTTCTGACTGTCATCCAGACTTCGAGAAACATGAATCATAAAACTATTTCACCAACAGGTGACACCAGATCACACGAGTTAAGTTGACACTTTCGTCTCTGAAACTCCTGGGTCTCATCTTCCTGATCTTTCTTGGGCAAACCACATTACAAAGTTGGCCTACAAAGCCAGCTGCTGACTGGGCATCCTTCGTCCTGCAAAGTCTTTCCTTGGTACACCTGAACTCATATCTACCTTCAAAGCCTTCATTCACAGATAGATGGAATGCTGCTCTCCCCTGTGGGCTGGCACGTTCTGCTCTTTCAATGCTTTGCACCCCTCCCCCCAAGTTTCTGCAGGACACACGCGGTCCACCATCAACCCCCTAATGGTGAAACTCCCAAAATCCAGGATCATTGCTCACCTCCACTCATTTGTTCCTCTTTTTCCCCACCTGTGGAACCAACTTCCACATTCTCTTCAATCTCACCCTTCCCTGTCGGTCTTCAAGATGGCTGTACACCACCATATCAGATCATCCACATTCCAAAACCATGATAATTTCTACCCTCATTAACCCCCCCCCCCCAATCCCAAACACTCCCTCCTTCCAAATTTCCAGTTTTTCCTTCTGGAGAGTTTTCTTCCGCATCCATCCTGTCCACCATTTCTACCCGACACGCCCTTCCCTGCCCCTCATCCCTCTCCATACCCATTGTTTGTCCAAGTTTCCCTCTATTTTGTCCTTCAACTCTGCTGTGGCTGCCACCCCCTGCCCTCTCTCTACTGTTCCTTTTGGCCTATTACGTTCTTATCCAGTTAGTGGACTCGCTCTTCCACAAGCCTTGACTGTATGCAAAAACAATTTAAAATTATATATATATATATATATATATATATATATATATATATATATATATATATATATATATATATATATATATATATATATATATATATATATATATATATATATATATATATATATATATATATTTTTTTGCTAAATTGGTGACATTTACAAAAGTAACTTCCGTTGAAATCTGAGTGGAGTAATTAAACTGCAGAAAGCTCTCAATATGTAAGGAACATGACAAAAGCACCAAAGGCAAAGTTATCCTCATTAAAAGAGAAGTGTAGCATTCTTCTCATGGAACATTCCTTCCTGCACATTGCACACAACAAGGCAGTTACAATGGATTGGCATGTAAAATCAGACTGCTTTTATCTCGAGTTGCACAATGTTCTCTTCCTCAGGAAAAATAAATCATGACGTAAAACTGCATTGAACACATAAACCAACTCATGTTTCCGTAACCTGAATGAGGAAGGTAATGTGGCATTGCCAGACGCGATGGCATTTTACGCAAGGGTTCAAAATGGAACAAAGGAGGGAGTGCAATCGCCGGAATTCAAAAAGCAATACGAGGACCGATCGAGTGTGAGCACATTACTTGCTCAATTTGCTCCTGGTCAACATAGTGTTTTGTGTGTGTGTTTGTGCATGCGTGTCACTTAGCCTGCAGCGAAGGAGCACAAAATGCCATTCCAGTGATCAATTTTAAATTAAATACGGGAGCCTGGCATCGGAAAAAAAGCCCAGGTAGTGCTCATCCAACCCCAGCAAATCTGTTGAGAATCCAAGCTGGTTACACTGTGACATGCATATGCCCTCAAAGCTCGCCTAGCTTTGCGGTTGCATGACTGAACATGTCAGCTATTTTTTATGCTTACTCCGATGTGACTGACAAATATGTTTGTGATGCAGAGCAACCATGAGGGACCCGGTGCTCATAATAGCAGCTCCATTACAATGCCATTACAAGTCCGCAGGCTGAAGTTGTAAACATGAGGAAAGACAAAAAAAAAAGAGAGCGTGAAGAGCATGAGAAAATAAATGACAGAACAGAGTAAGACCGAGAAACGACACACAAAGCTTTGGCTTAAAAGCCAAGACGAGTAAGAGGCAAACAGAAAGAAATAAGGAAAAGAGAAAAAATGACAGATGGAAGATAAGAAAATGAATAACAAGCATAAAGTAAGACAGTGATGAGAAGGAATCAAAGGAAAGAAAGGCAAAAACACAAGAAACAATGAAACATTTGTTTAAACCCCCCAAAAAGGTGTTGAGCAAAGTGCCATTTAGGTCGGTCACACAAATGTGACAAGTGATGATGGCAAGTCTCCCCACCCCCCTGAAGTTCTCATTAACCCGTCCCCCGTGCAGCAGGAGAGGGGTTTTTGCAATTACTTCTGCGTGTGCGCGAGCATGCCTCTCTACCCAAGCGCGCCTCTCTGCCCGAGCACGCCTCTGTCTCTGTCTCTGTCTCTGCCTGAGCACGCCTCTCTGCCCGTCTGTGCGTGCGTCTCTGCCCGAGCGTCTCCACCCGTGTGCGTGGGTGCGCGTGCGTCTAAGCCCACGTGCATGCGCGTCTCTGCCCGCGTGCGTGCGCTTCTCTGCCCGCGTGCGTGTGCGTCTCTGCTCGCATGCGTGTGTGTGCGCGCCTTTGCCCGCGTGCATGCGCGTCTCTGCCTGCATGCATGCGTGCGCGTCTGTGCGTGCGTGCGTGCGCGTCTCTGCCCGCGCGTGCGTGAGTGCGTGCGCGTCTCTGCCCGCGTGTGCGTGAGTGCGTGCGCGTCTCTGCCCGCGTGTGCGTGAGTGCGTGCGCGTCTCTGCCCGCGTGTGCGTGCGTGCGCGTCTCTGCCCGCGTGTGCGTGCGTGCGTGCGCGTCTCTGCCCGTGTGTGCGTGCGTGCGTGCGCGTCTCTGCCCGTGTGTGCGTGCGTGCGTGCGCGTCTCTGCCCGTGTGTGCGTGCGTGCGTGCGCGTCTCTGCCCGTGTGTGCCTCTGCCCCATAACGGGTTTTTTTCTTTACCATTTGAGCTTTGATCACAAATTTTCAACAAAGCTTTATTTTGAGATATGGAGAAGACAAATTAATAATTTGATTAAAAGGTCAAAGATACTCTTAAGCATACTGAAGAAATCCAAATACAAAGCGGAAGGGCTTTGCATTTTCAGATGCTTTCCAGTTTAAATTTAATTTGGGAAAGCTGGGGTAGAAAATAGAAAGCATCTTGATTTTCAAAAGAAGTTGATTATCGGAATCAACATTTTATGTGACACACATGCAGGTACATCACCATTCTGAAAGGAGCTTTTTTAATTTTGTTGTGTGCAAAGTCAAGGCTCATAGAAGAGCAAGAACATTGAATGGATCAGGACAACAGAACAAAGGAAATAGTAGAAAGACATGGGGAAAACACCAACAGCATGGTTGAGAGAAGTTAAGAAGAAGAAGAGAGAAGAAAAGATGGAAATTATGAAAGGACAAGGGCAATTAAGAGTGGAGATTGGGAAAAACACAAACTCGATAAAAATTTTAAAACAAGGCCAGCAGGAAACAAAGGGGGGAATTGGGGGCCGTAAAGGAAGAGTGTAAAATGAGACATGAAGAAATTACAAAAATGGCTAGAGATTGGACGCAAGGTTGAGACGAAGAATCCGGAAATATGGAAACTATTAAAGAAACAAGAGGACGAGACAAAGTGTTTTAGCAGAGCAAAGGAGGAAGTAAAAGAGGTGACAGACGCAGGGAGACAGAGAACGGGTAAGGGACGAATTGTACCAAATAAAAGAGGAGCAGACACAAATAGAAATGGTGAGGAACATTGAGGTTGAGTTTGTGGAATGTTTTGAGACCCAATGCGAGGGTCGGATTAACCTCCCAGAAGAACAAGGGGAGACGATATGCTCCCTCGAGGCAGACCGTGACGAGGTGAGTCCGGAAAGGCTGTGCAAGGTGGAGCCGTTGCATGGTGCGAAAGAGCACATGCCTAGCTTTGGGGGGATAGAAGCCCTGGGATCTCTTGGGCTAACCCAAGCCCCCAGTGTAATTGTGCTGGAGTATGTGTCAGAACGTGAGTGGAGTGCAAATGACATGGCACGGATGAGTGCACGTGAGAAAATGGGACACAGACCGACCCAGACGGGAGTCGTGGGTAGTGGAACGGGCGGGAGTGGCAAGCCTTCTGAGCCAGACGGAGTTATTTCGGAAACCGCACCGGCTCCGCAGGACTCTGCGTGCGAGATCCGGTCCGTGTTTTGCAAACCGCCGAAGCGCGGAACTTTGCTCGGTACGTTAATGGTTCCAGGGGAGCCGGCGTTGAAATGATCCACGCCTGGTACAATATCAGAGCGCGGACAGCTAAAATGGAGGGGAACGAATGAATTGATTGAATTTGGAAAGAATATAGCCCCGTGTGAGCACGTGTATGGGACCCGACATGCTGCGCGCCACGAGTGATGTTCACGGGACACACGGAACGAGTCCCGATGGCGACACCGCCGGGCCTGTGTACGTGGCAAACCTCACGGAGCGGGCCGTGTGCAAGTGACGTCAGCGGGGATCTTGCAGCACGAAGGGCAGGTGTGTAAAGCACGGTGGTTTGCATGGGGGATAGCCCGAAAGCGAGTATTTAATGCGATTAACGGGACGATGTTATGCCCTCATGTATCGGCCAAACGGAGGGGACGAGCATGCTGTAGACCGCCATCCTGAAGGCGTAAGGCTCGCCAGGACTGACCATGAGTGCACGAAACCCGGCCAGGATGTTGCGAACATCCTCGCTGGGGCAAAGGAGCATTAGTTAGGGGAAAGGTTTAGCGTTAGATAGACCGGCCTCATGGGGGCATGAGTCGTCCTCCATGGGGCCCGGTAATACGAGTTAGGGGAAATTAAGAATTTAGAAATGGATTGGAGACATAGACAGACATGGAACGTGTAGTGAGGACGAAGATTAGCTACGAAGAGTTAAATGGAACGTGCATTAAAATAAGGGATGACGGGGAGCACGAGTTAGTTAGGGGGATGTAGTTAGTAGAGCATCAGTGTTGGTGTGAGGAAAAAAAAAAAAGAGAGAAAAATATACAATGAGTGAATGTGGGTCAGCGGGCCAGAGTGTGAATGTGGAATGCATGGTGCGAACGAATGATTGGGGGGAGGAGTGAAACCCACCCAAGAGAACCCGGGGTTGGTGTAATAATAGTTTGTAGGTTAGTTAAATTAACTAAAAGGATGTTGTTTGGTCGTTGGTGTTGAACGAAGGCACGAAACCTTTTGTTGGGTGCAGGAGACTATTGACCGGCTGGGAGCGTGGCTGGTAAAATATGCATACTGAGTAGAGGGCACGCCGGGCACCGAAGTAGTCAGCCAGAGTAGGCCATGGGTCCAAGCGACCAAGTTTGTGTAATGGGCACGGGTACCCAGGGGAAAGAGACCCAGAGCGCCAAAATGCCACGTGGGCATCGATGGGGAAAATGCCAGGAAGGGCATTCCCCATGTTCATAGGCTCGGAGACAACCTCAGCGACCCGAGGGTGCCGAAGATCGAGTTCGGCAGGGAGGTAGACCTGCCAGCGGAGCCACGCTGCCCAGCCACGAAATTGTGCGAGAGCACGGGAGAAAATTTGTGGGCCAGGCCCAAATTAATAATGAACAACAACACAGGTGACAGGAATTGTGGTTGCGAGAACCAACAGTTTAAAGAGACAGGCGTGTTGAAAAGCCCTGGGGATAGTTTAAAGAGTAATAAATGGTAGGATAGATAGGAAACGTGTACGCCTTCGCACCATCCATCCCTTCGCTGTTTGTTGGCTGCTGGACTCATCTTGAAAATGCTGAAACCTGTGGGAGCCATTCTGAGGCTACATTGGAGACAGATTCACTTGTCTCTTCCTCAATCCTTTCAAAAGGGATCTTAGGGATTGGGAATAGACAGTTAGGACAGGTTAGCCAAACAAAGACAATAAGGGGTTTAAGGATACAGGTAATTATAAAAGAAAAAAAAATTAAAAGTCGAATTTTTTTTTTTTTGTTACAAGCTAATGGGGTGGGTATGGACAAGGACAGGCAGAGGCAATAGGTTGGGGGGAGACCGTAGGATAGGACCGAGCCCGTCTTCAGACCGGCCAATGCCACCACACTCCCGCCACGACCTCACGAGACTACACTGAGGCCGGCCAGCTTCATGTGCCGACCAGTTGTACTGCACCTTACCTGGTCTGCATTTGCCATGCCTTTATCTGCCTTTGCCTTGACTCCATTTGCGATAACTGCCCATGCCTATATTTGCCTTGCCATGTCACTCAACTTCACCATGTGTGCCAGGACAATCTGCATGGAAGTGTTTGCAAGGACTGCCCCGCAGGCAGCTGCGTTACCGGAGACTGCATTTTTGCAGCCCTGACATCTCCTCGTTTATAAAGGTCAGTTCAAATGGACTGTGAGACGGCGTGTGGCCTGCCATGTTCGGGTGAGTTGCCTCCACCAGCAGCCAGGAAAAGGAAAAAAACAAAAAACAACAACAAAGGACCATTGAGGGCCCTGAAGACGCCTAATCATCGATGGCCTGCTGCTGCACTCATCCCCGAATGTTGCCTTTATTGTGTTCTCTCCTTAAGTCACAGGTCCTGGGCCATGGTTAATGTAAATATTAGAAATGTATATAGTTATAACCCACCTGTTTGTTGAGTTCAAATTTCCAGCAAAGAAGATAAGTTGTCCGTATAAATCTGTTAGTTTAGTTACGCAACGCACAAGGTTATTTATTTTTGGGACATGTATTCAAAATATAGTACTCAGGGATCCGTAGGTAAAATGTACTTGGGGAACCAACAACTGCTTGCCACATGAACGTAAATGACTCGGGTGGAGTCAAGCAAAAAGGAGGGGGGTAGTGTTGCGGTTTTCGGAACCGCATGCATTCAACAGATGTGTCCCAAGACAGTTATTCCATCATTATACATGTGGATAGTCCCCTTCCTTTTGTTTAGCGGGACAACAAGGGAGTGCGTTGCGATGATCGAATAGCTAGGGTTGCTTCAATCATTTTTTTCCTTCATTTCATCCACACTCTTCTTCTTTTCTCATTATTCCTGAGGGAAATCAGCCACGTGCGCTTTGGAGGCCAGCACGCGCGGCACCGCAGTGAGGGATCTGCTGCTCAGAGATTCTCGTTCCCGAGCAAGCCCAAAACCCGGCACATGCGGCGAGTGATGTGTGCTTGGCAATGCGGGGTTGTCGACTCGAGCTTCCGATGGGCTGGGGAGAATTGCTGATTGCATTAGAAAGGCATGCAAATAAATACCTCTTAAGAGGCTGCACAAATGGTGTTTTTCACATCACGGGAAACACGGCCAGCACGACGCCCACGCTGCACGAAACACATACAGAGGCCAATAAAGCCGACTACACGCCATGTTGGGTAGGATACGAGTGTGCGGGTAGTAGCGGCTTGTTCTTTTTTTAACCTCAACAAACGACGCATGTTGGTGTTCGCCCCGCGCACATGCTAGCGGAGTCGTGTGAACACTAGCGCTGGCCACGTGCGTAATGGCAGAACCGCGCGCACTGTATGGAATGTGCTCCAAAGCAGACACGTATGCCGCTCATGAAACGTGCATGGATTTATCCATGGCGATATGCCTTCGATCCTCGCTGGCAGCGGTGGATTCTCCACGGATGGTGAACGTCTTCTCGTCTCTGCGGCCAGCGAGGCTGCGATCGAGCCAGGGAATGTACAGTCAGGCCATGTTGGCATGCGCAGAATGAGAGCATTGATCGACGCTGGTCGAATGCCCGAGCGGGCATGTGGGACCCTCGACCGGTCGCCCGGAGGTTTTTGCGGGATGATTCGCGGGATTCCAATTTCGATGTGGGCGATTCATGTCATCTCGTGGTGTCGGAACGCAATATTCCAGCTGTTTGGGATGGACTTGCCGGAAACGAAGTGAGGCGGTTTCCGGCCCAAGCTGGGGGGCCACGTGAGGGGTCGGGGCCAATCAGAGCGCCCGATTCGGGTGGTGATGTTTGGATTCGGCATGGCCCCTTCCCTACAGCTGTGGGCCCTATAAAGGTCGGGGCAGTCCCTCTTGCCCGGACTGTCTGTGGTTCCTGCTCCTCAACTCCACCTCCTCGTCTCCGCCCACACCACGTCGACCCCACCCGCTTATCTGATCCCGCCTACTACTCCACCCTTGCCCTCTGGACTCCGCCCCTTCTCCACTCAAGCTCCTCCTTCACGAACACAGTCTCCACACGTGTGGCTTGGGCCAGAGACAACACGTACCGCACCCCAGAGCATCCGTGCTATCGGGCGCACAGGTACCGAGATCGTAGCCTCAACTCCCCCCCCCCCCGCTCCCTCCCTGGTTGCAAAACTCCCTCTTCATCAGGTTTTCTGTGTGTCTTGCATATTTGTGTGTCCTGGCGTATGTCTGCCTAAGTAAGACTGCAGAGGATTGTTATTATTTTCGCGTTAAGTCGGCTCTGTGTCCCCTTTTGCAAGTTGCCTGTTTATTGTCGCACCACATGCTTCTTTCTATCTCTGCACAACACGCCCCAATAAATCTTCACTGTGCCACGTATCTTTCCTCGCCTGCTTGTAAATAAATTATTATTATTAGGAATGTTTCCTGCTCGTTTTTGTCTTTTCCTTCATTGGTCCAGCATGGTCTGAATCTTAGCTTAGCCGGAACTTTATTCCCAATGATCCGTTCCTTTGAGCCGGTACGTCCTTGGCAGTGTCGCTCGGCTGCATCCGATCTGATAAAGTGATCCGGTTCGGACAAGGCGTACTGAGGGCGTGTTCCCCGGTAATTAAATCACATGGTTATTTTTAAGTAACCGGATTAACTAGACGGAGGACCCAAAGTCACATGGTTGAGTTATTGGTGTCCACGGTCGGTTAGCGACCTGCCGTGTCACGGAATTATCCGTGTGAGACGGCCTACAATTCCGGGGAGTCTGGTGGGAGCCGAGATAGCTCCCCCCTCCCCATTGGTCTTCTCACCCGACCCCCGGCCCGCAACAGTATATTGCGTTGTTTTCTAGATCCTGTATTGTTGCATCTCGGTCAATTTTTAGGTTGTCCGTTTTTGTTGATTTATCCTGTACGAATGTGCACTTGGCACACTTATCGAGGCCAAATTCCATTTTATGTCATCGAAGTCCCCTTTCACAAATTTCAGTTGTTCCTCCAATTTTTCATCATTTGGTGCAAATAGTTTTAGATCATCCATATAGAGTAGATGTGTCACCTTTCCTGTCTCTTTGGAAGTTCTCTTATTGGTTGTTCGGGTGTATCCATGTTCTTGCTCATTAATGAGGTTGCTCAGTAGGTCTAGGGCCAGGCAGAACAGGAGTGGCAAAACCTATCACCCTGGAAGATTCCACAACTTACCTTCACTCTTGGTATTTTGATCTTTCCTTCCGAGTGTTGCAGTATCAATAGGGTGTTCCAGGGCTCCATTGCTTTCTCAATCAGCTTGATTATTTGGGGTTGATCTTGTACAGTTGCATACATTGCATCATCCATGAATATGGAATACAATCAAAAGCGTTTTTGAAGTTGATTGAGGCTTGTTTAGTAGTACGTGGTCTATTGTTCCACAGCATCCTCTTTTACATCCCTTCTGTTCTGCCACTCGGCCTCCTTCTTGCGATCAGTGGTGGTACATAATTTCTGTGATGATTATAATCAGACGTTTATATATTTATTGGTAGAGAGGTTATTGGTCTATACTTGAGGTAGTTGGGTTTCCTGTGATTTTGGATTGAGGAAAGTTTTACCTTCTGTGAACCATTCATCCAGTGTGTGTGTGTGTGTGTGTGTGTGTGTGTGTGTGTGTGTGTGTGTGTGTGTGTGTGTGTGTGTGTGTGTGTGTGTGTGTGTGTGTGTGTGTGTGTGTGTGTGTGTGTGTGTGTGTACAGATAACAAGAGAGAAAGATGTGGTGTGACGTGAATATGTGGTGCATGTGTCTTGGAAACTGCAGAAAAAAAAGAAAGAAAAAAAATAGGAAAATTACAAATGTGACCCAGGAAATGTCCAAATACTATTGCTCCCTGTCACTGTCATGTAATTCCAGAAAAATACAAGAATATTCACATTTATGTGATATTTAGTAATGAGTTTATCAGCAAAACAATTATTATTTCTAACACATCACGATGTGGGCATGGGACAAAGGCCATAATTTGTGCATGAAACAGAGAACATTTGAAGCGGCAAAAATGATGGGGGAGGGAGCGGCGGTGTCAAGGTATAGTTGGCTTTTAGACCATTTGTACATTTGTGATGAACTCTCAGAAAAGGAAATTATATCATACTCCACTTACTTTGGCAGTAAACTGCCGCTCCTTGCCACCAAAGTTGCAGGTTGTAGGTACATAATCTTTCCATAAGCGCAGCTTACGTTCCTTTGCTTCTCTGCATTGAACATGATGAGAAGAAAACAACATGAGTTAAAGGAAGTGACAGAAAATAAGACAAAGACCACCATACACATTCACAATCTCTTATACACGTTCATTAATTATTGTCCACTCTGTGACTCTCTGAGCCACTGCTCCTTGCTTTTATATATCCTCTGCCACCGAAGGTGGACGGAGGTTGTTTTTTTTCACCCCTATCTGTTTGTTTCTGTCTGTATGTCTGTCTGGGAACAGGATATCTCAAAAAGTTATGCATGGATTTGGACAAATTTGGTGGACAGGTTGGGCATGTGACAAAGACAAATTCATTACATTTTGGTGAAGATCCGAATCAGGATCCGGGTACGAGAATTTTTTTTAATTTTTCATGTGATTCTTCATCATTAAAAGATGGGGCCAAAAGCGATATATCGCATATTTCAAAAGTTGTGGGCGGATTACGACAAAACTTGATTCGATTTTGGTTTAAGTCCGGATGCAGATACGGTCTATCAGTGAGATATAAAATGTAAACAGTTTAGCCTGGTGAAGGAGGTGCGCTCCACCGAGTGTCATCGTTCCTTCCATTTCCCCACCCCTTTGGTCTTAATTCAAAGCGTTATGTCTGGCGCAAGCCTAACACTGCACATCACCCAGTCAACACCATGCCGACTGTAAAATGACATCTGACATCATGTTATGGGGCTGCTTCGCATAAGCAAGTCCTGGAAAGCTTATCAGGATAGAAGGGACAATGGATGGTGCAAAGTACAAGCAGAATCCTTGATGAAAACCCGCTTAAGTCGGCCATGAATCTGAAACTGTGTAGGAGATTCACATTTCAGCAAGGCAATGATCTGAAGCACAAAGCTAAAGCCACACTGGAGTGGCTGAATAAGAAGAAAGTAAATGTTCTTGAGGGTCGAGTTAAAGTCCTGACTTGAACCCAATTTAACATTTATGGTGAGACTTGATTGGAGTCCATTCAACAATCTCTATCAAACTTGGCAGCACTGGAGCAATTTTCACAGGAAGAATGGGCAAATATTTCACCATCTCACTGTGAAAAGCTGGTAGAGACCCTACCCAAAAAGACTCATAGCAGTTATTGCTGCAAAAGGTGCTTCCACCAAGTACTGACCTTAGGGGCCCGAGTACTTTTACAACCAGTGAATGTTGATTTGTACATTTTTTTCAGGTATTCCTGACATGTAACCTCCTTCAACTATAACAGTGTTGAGTTTTATCTCTTCAGTTATGAAAAAAAAAGTTTATTTGGAAATATTGTTTCTGCATAATTCGTAATTCATCTAAATGTGGCATTATTGGTCGGGGGTGAATACTTTTGCAGGCCATTGCAAAAGACCTTTCGTTTCTATTTTTGACTTCCCAAATAACGAGGCATGGTTGAATGTCGAAATTTACAGCAAGAGACATTTGAGAATATTCCCATCAAGCAAGTATGCTGCAAAAATGCCTTTGCAAGCTGCAGCATTCAACCGATTCTAGTTTGTGTGGACCATTTGTTGCGACATGTGCACGAACGACAAATGGCACACAAATGCTTGTGGAGAAACATGCAATGGAAAATTTAACTCTTGCGGAGTTTCTTCATCTTCTGTATCATCGACAAGCATAGTCTTCAATACACGAGATTTTATTATGCACAGCCTCCAGATAGTGCCAGCCAGTCTGTGGACATCGCTGCGTGGCGCTTTTACCGTCAAAACTATTCTGGAGTCAAGATCTCTGCTTCAAACAATTATCTGCAACTTGGCACCAACATTTGCACAACTAAAACAGCTACCAAGGGGTGAGCAATACAATAACCGGTGTCGTAATCCGCACAAAATCCAGCCCTTTAATCAGCACTTCAAGACTACTTTAATAAACCATTCTCGTTAAGATAACTGCAACGAGATGATGTGAAGTGCCCATTAATTACAAAAAAGTGAGCTCGTGAAAATGCCACCAACAAAATGTTGATAAACCAGTGGCAGTAAAAGATGGCAGTGCGCAATAAAATTATAGCATTTTAATGATGAAAAACCGATCGAAATAAGGAAATAAAAGCAGCAATGATTTAGGATGTTTGAGGTCTCAGCGGAACACGATTAATGAAGTAAAATTAAACAACACCACAATCAGCTGCTAAGAGACGATTCTAACCAAATTCCCATTGAACCAGCCGAGTTGACTGCGTGGACAAACAGAGTATTTTTCTATAAAAGCCCGGAATGCCCTGGCAAGCCAAGTTCCTGATTGAAGGAAAACATTCACAGCCCTTAATCAGGCTGTGCGGTAAAACAAAAACGTGCCATTAGGGGTGAAGAAGTCAAGTTGATAACGTCTGCAAAGACGAGACGTACAGATAAAACTACGGTACTGCCAAAGTTTAAAAACTTGTTTTAAAATAAAAACAAAAGCCCGTCACAGCGAGGATACAGTGGCATCACTCCATAGCACGACTTCAACCCATCCTGACTCTCCAAATAATGTTTTATGACAACAAATGAAGAAAAACAAATAACTAAATAGAACCGGTCAAGGAAGAGGGAGATGGACGAGATGGCATAGGGGCAATTGCCGTGCCACTGAAGTAATCCTTAATGTAGACGACATCTGGTGACCCCATTGCAGATGAACACACACAAAGTTCTGAGACTGCATACATCCAAGGCAAGAACACGGGGCTAATTATCAAAAATTACTCCCGAGGTAATCATGCTTTGGCTCAGCTGGCTAAACTGATGCAGGTGATAAGTAAGTCATTCAAGGCGGACGATGGACCTTGTACTGCATGTCTCCTTGACATTAATTTGAGCAAAAATAACACGAGAGGCCTCAGTACAATATTTGTGAGAAATGACAATTGTTAATATTTGGGTTAATGACAAAATGTTGCCAAACACTTCTTCTTCATTCCACTTGTTTTCTTTCCTTTGCTCATCCACATTCTCATGCTCATCCAGACGCTACAGCATTTAAACTTCCACACGTCTTCAGCCAATAACTGATCGACAGACGTGAGCACACTGACTTGGTGTCAAAGCAACACCAGTCGCATTTTGATTCGTACATGCAAGTGAGAGTGGCGCAAAAAGGAACATGTCTGCGGTATTTGTGTTTTGATGAAACACTTAAACAGCCAAATCTTCCCGTCTGCCGGCATGAGTTGGTGGACGTTAAAGATCGGATGGTCTCATTCGAGAAGAACGATGACCGGCACCATTGCCAAATTCAAAATTTCGACCCCAAATACCAAGTCGATTATCAGGCTTGGCCAGCCGGTTTGTGATGTACTTGGGCCAAAAACGACCCCACCGGCAGGGACTGGGGCACTTGTCAGGATAGAAGGGAAAATGGATGGAGTAAAATAAAGAAAAATCCCACAGGAAAACCTGCTGCTCTCTGCAAGAAAGCTGAAATAGGGACGGAAATTCACCTTTCAGCATTACAATGACCTGAAGCACACAACTAAAGCTACACCGGAGTGGCTAATGAACACAAAGACAAATGTCCTTGAGTGGCCCAGTCAGAGTCTCGACCTAAATCCAATCGAAAATCTGTGGCATAACTTGAAGATTGCTGTCCATCAACACTCCACATGGAACTTGACTGAGCTTGAACAGTTTAGTATAGAAGAATGGGAAAATATTTCCCAATCAAGGTTGGATTTCCCAAAGTTGGAAGAGACATATCCCACCAGACTCAGCTGTAATTGCTCCCAAAGATGCTTCCACCAAGTATTAACTCAGGGGGGTGGACACTTATCCAACCAAGATATTCTACATTAATTTGTATTTGTAATTAATTTTCTGAAATTGGTGGAATTTGATTTTCACTTGGAAGTTGTGGATTATGATTTGTAATTCTCCATGTAATGTAATGTAAAATGTAAAATGTAAAATGTCTGATTTAATGCAATTTAATTCCAGGCTATAAAGAGACAAAAGATGAAAATTTTGAAAGGGGTGTTGACTTTATATAGGCACTGTATATGCTCCTGTGGCCACAAAATAAACAACGATTTGTCTTCCAATCTTTCTCAAAGTGCCAGCCATCCCTCGGGACCATCCTCTGTGCAAAGCGTTGGTGCTGCCAAAGCAGTCTCCTTGGCTATTGGACACAATCTTGGATGGGTCGCCACTCCGGCAAAGGATACCAACAAGCTGGTACTCATTTTGCCGACCTCGGAAGGATGACAGGCAAAGTCAACCCCACCTGGTATTAATTAAACGGAAAAGTGGGATTTGAACTCAGGATCCTGGGATCCCAAGCCCACCACCCTCACCATTAAGCCAATACCAGGCATCAAAGTTCTATGCGTCAAAGATGCCACTTCCGGCTTACCGTATTGCACACTTTTAAACAGTCCGATATGAGAAAACAATATGAAGAAGAAGAAGAAGAAGAAGCAGAAGAAGAAGAAGAAGAAGAAGAAGCAGCAGAAGAAGAAGCAGCAGAAGAAGAAGAAGCAGCAGAAGAAGAAGAAGAAGCAGCAGAAGAAGAAGAAGCAGCAGAAGAAGCAGAAGAAGAAGCAGCAGAAGAAGAAGCAGAAGAAGAAGCAGCAGAAGAAGAAGCAGAAGCAGAAGCAGAAGCAGAAGCAGAAGCAGAAGCAGAAGCAGAAGCAGAAGCAGAAGCAGAAGCAGAAGCAGAAGCAGAAGCAGAAGCAGAAGAAGAAGAAGAAGAAGAAGAAGAAGAAGAAGAAGAAGAAGAAGAAGAAGAAGAAGAAGAAGAAGAAGAAGAAGAAGAAGAAGAAGAAGAAGAAGAAGAAGAACAAGAAGAAGAACAAGAACAAGAACAAGAACAAGAACAACAACAACAACAACAACATTCCTTTCGCAACATAAAGGCACATCGGGCTGCCAAGGAGTACAGTCCTGGATGAGTGGCCACTCCGACGCAGGTTTCCCCAAATGGTTATTACCCCAAAACACTGGAACTCATTTCACCAACCTCGGAAGGATGACAGGCTGAATCAACCTCACCTGGTGTTAATTCAATAGAAAAACAGGGGCTCAAACTACTCAGGACCCTTTGGTCCCAAGCAAGCCACTTTAACTGCAAAGCCAACATCAAGCTAAAGTATACAATAACCGAATTATAATTCATGTTTGAAGTTCTCCCATTTGCTGAGTCCAGACTTGTTCAACTGTTCTTGAACTCGATTCAGATTATATTGAGACATTGCCACGAGCTGCATTTGATGTTGTGCATTTCAAGTTGGCAGGGTTCACCCATCACTGTGTTTGTGATGCCTTTGATCGACTTTATATTTAATGCAGGGTGATGACCATAGTTGCATCTTAGCCGTCCATCCTGGATTTGAATTCGGACTCAGCTATAAACTGTCAACCTGGCTTTGCACAGGCAGGGTGATTCATCAATGTGTGTGTCGTCCCTCAGATGGACATTGAACTGGGCATCCTGTCTGCTGGCTTTAGCTGGTGGACCTTAAAGATCCCACGGTGTCCTTCGCAAAGTCTGTGAGCGATCTCCTGCACCATGGCCAATTTCCAAACTCATGCCTAAACTACTTGTCGGGAAGGCAATGGCAAACCACCCAGTATTGTTTGTGTGTTCGTTTGCTTGTTTATCCTGTGGCAGCCACACCGTTTCAGCGATCATGACCAAACTGCGTACAGACGTCGGCCATGGTCCAACTTAGACACTTGTCGTTTTTTGTGAATCTGGGTCAAAGGTCAAGATCAAGGTCACCGAAAAACCAAAATTCTTATTTTTGCAATAACGCCCGTTAAAATGGTCGTATCGACTTCAAACCAAATCCAAAATGTGCATCTTCAAATTCTACATCCAACCATATGTCTCATTGGGGTGTCACGCCAACTCCCTTCTTCGCAGTCGGTGGTTGAAAGTCAGGGGGGACGGGTCAAAAATTTCAAATTGCGATAAAAACGCCATTTCAAGTCCGATTGACTTCCAAGTTATGATCATGACCAAACTAAGTGCTATTGTTGTGATGCCGGGTTCGGTGATGAGGACGACCACCAGACAGAGCAGTTGGGCCATCTCCCACCGAACACGGAAATTGAAGGTCGTCACTCCAGATAACTCTGAAGTCAACAGGTCGCTTAATGGACCGTGGGCACCAATATTTCGACCGCGCGATTAGGGTCTTTTTGGCTGATTCCAATTTACCTAAGTAGCTGCGCGGTCAAGCTACCGGGGAAACCACACCCTCGAAAGGCTTTGTCCAAACCGAGTCGCTGTTACTGACTCGGATCCGGCGTAACCGAGCGGGAATTACCAAAGCCGCACCGGTCCAAATCACAATTTACGGCACAAGCGGCCTCACTAATTCTCAAGCCCGAACCATACTGGGTCAATGAAAGAAAGCACGGACAACGAACTGGAACATTTAACAGTTATTTATTTACAATGTGAGAGGGGGGAAAACACAGAGTAGACTTAACCATGAATAAAGATGGAGGCAAATGTACAAAGGCAATCACTTAAACAATTTCTACTTATCAGACTGGCCACAGACAGACACACACACCAAAAAAGAAATGGACCTCGTGGGTCTTTATTAGGCCCTTCAGCTCGGGATGGAAGGTGAGCTGAGGGTCAGAGTCTGGCCGGGTACCTGGCCGCCTCTTGCGGTTTTATATGCAAGTCGGAGTCCGTGGACGGGAACGGGGATCCCCAGCTCAAGTGCTCCAACACAACCCACCGCGGTGGGACTCGAACCCACGACCCAGAATCCAACGAGCCCACGATCCTGACTGCCACGAATGACGATCGACGACGCGAGCACCACGGAACACCTCCACCACGACCACCACCACCACCACCACCACGAGTACTGACCACCAAGGAACCCCGAACAAAACCAACGACACACCACACTGAGACAGCTCGCCACCCCGCTTATCCCTCCCCAGGCACGGGTCGAGGGATCCGCTCTGAGGTAACTCGCCTCCGGATTGGTCGGGGGGCGTCCGGCAATCGGTGTCCTCCCCTCATTGGACGAGGCCTAATCATTCCATCTGGCTGGGGCGAGGTCGGCCCTGAGGTGATCTCACCCCTGACTTTGTCCGTGGCCTCGAACATGTGCGCTATGGTGCCGTGGTGCGAAGGGAATTGATGTAGAAAACTAACTAGAACGAAACTCGCAGCGTACACATGAAATTAACCCATTAGACATAGGGGAGGCATTTTAACTATCCACATCTACTTAACGAAATAACTGAACTATGGGACTGCTGACTGTCTGTGTGCAAAAGGCTTCCAAATTCGTAACGCTATAACTCATTAAACAGTAGCACTATCGACTTATAAGAACCAAATTGATTTCCAGGTTTTTGTTTTTTCAGAGATCATGGAGATATGACAAAGTTATTCCGGCAATTCCTTGCTCAACGAGCAATTGCATTTGTTTGTTTGTTTGTTTGTTAGTTTGTCTGTGAGCAGGTCACCTCAAAAGGTGATGGACAGATTCAGACAAAATTTGGTTGATAGGTTTGGTGTGTCAGGTCAGGATCATGCATGGAAGCATGTGCTGGAGCAGCTTGTCGCTGCGTCTACTACAATGCCGGTACTCCAGGAGCCTCCGTCTGGCCATCCCCCAGGCAGATGTCCGACCCATCCCCATCTCCTTGAGATGCCGATCAACCTGCCACAACCACAAGGCGTGTGGTCGGCACATTGGCCTCCTCCACTCACGAGGTTCCCTCGCTGACATAATCTCGTGAGTCAGGATCAACATCAGGAAAACAAGCCACATGTCCATACAGCTGCAGTGGCGCTCACGGACGACACAGGTAACAAATCTCATCTGAGTCTCTCTCAGCAACTGCTTGTTGGACACAAGGCCTGACCAGCGATAGTCAATGATTATCTGAAGAGACCTGGTGCTGAAGGAGTTAAGTCTCCATCTTACATCCTTGTTCAGAGTCCAAGTCCAGAGAGCGAGACTGGAAGGAGCATAGACTGAAAGGCTTGGTGTTTTGTACTCCTGCATAGGTACCGACAGCACCACACCCCATGATCCAGTGAATCCATGAAGACCCAGGCCCAACCCAGACGTCTATTGGCCTTGAGCTCACAACATGAGATGGCATGAAATTCACTACCAAGGAAAGTAAATCTCTCCATGACCTCAACATCCTTACCACAAACATGTACTGACAAGTTAGCAGCATCCAAGATGTCATTGAAAGCCTGGATCTTAGTTTTGACCCAGGAAACCCGTAATCCCAATGGCTCAGACTCCTCATTCAGCACCACCAAAAGGATATCAAAAGTCTCCGCAAAGATGACTGCATCATCTGCGAAATCAAGGTCAGAGATCTTGACATTCCCAAATGATACACCGCAGCTTGATCTCTCTGACATCCTCCACAAAATCCAGTCCATACAAGTGCTGAAAAGTGTGGGGGCCAGTACACTCCCCTGATGAACTCCATTAACAACTGGAAACAAGTCAGAGATGGAACTCTCAGCACCAGAATGTGGTTCAGACATTGGAATAATCAATTTTGGTGGCACCCCACGAAGACCGAGAATTTTCAGAGGGCATCCTGATTCACTGAATCAAATGCTTTGAGGAGATCAAGATAGGCTGCGAGCAGCCCCTGACAAAACTCTCGTCTGCGTTTGTTGAAGACCCCAAGAGCATCGGTACGGTCAATTGTTGACCTCTTTGGTGTAAAGCCTGACTGCTCTGGACGCTGGTGCACAAGTAGATGGTGGTGAACGCTATCAAGAATTAACCGAGCAAAGACCTTTCCCGGCACTGAGAGCAGCATTACCCCTCGGTAGTTATCGCCGTCCTGTTAATCATCCTTCTCTTTCCAGAGAGGGACAAGAATGCCCCTCGTCCAGTCAGTTTGGATGATGTCTCTGTTCCAGGCAGAGCACAGAACTACATGCAATGACCAGCATTTCCACCAGCCTTGAAAAGTTCAATGAGGATTCCACAGATCCCAGGAGCTTTACCTCATTTTGAACGGTTCACCACAGTCTGTTTCCACAATCGACGGTGGTTCACAGTTGATTGGAGGGTCAGCAAAAAGGATAGTTACAGACCTGACATTCAACTCAACAGCCAGTGTGTCAGCCTTGTACAGCCGCTCAATGTAACCGGCTCAACAGGCCTTCACGTCAGACTCCTCTTTCAAGAGCCCACCACCCTCCACCCTAACTGCAGTTCACCGAGGGGAGGGCTTGGAGGAATAAAATGCACAAATTCCTCTGTCAGCAGGACAAGAATCACGATCCAAGGCAACCACCGGCAACATCAAGGAGAGTAGTCTTGAAGGCACTCCACAACTCTTCAGGATTCCCCGTGGGCACGAGGCAGTGATGCGAGAGCGAACGAGTCGGGAGGTCCCTGGTACGGAGAAAGCTCCACACTGACGTACACTTCTTTTGCTTACTGTCCCTCTAATAATTGCTAATTCATTGAGCCAGACTTATGAAGAGCATCACAATTATAAAGAGCTGTTGGTGACTTGCCAGTTGACCTTTCCAGGTAAGACTTTACATACGCACCTCAAATTTTCCTCCAAGCATACATTGCCCACAATGGCTCACTTGCATCTACACACTTCTGCTGTCCTGGACCCTTCTTATTCCTCATTTGTTTCCCATTTGGGGATTGGCACACGCCCGTCCATGTGTGCCGTGATGAGTCAAAGGCTGAAACAAAGCCTTGCTCTCCCTCTATCTTCTTTTCTTCCTGTCTACTTTTCCTCGGTACGATTCTGCTGATGTTATGTCCTGTATGTCTCTTAAGGTAAGATTGGAGAAAGGGAATAAGCGCTAAGGGTTAGAATCTGTTCTTTAGTCTCTTCTTTATTACCTCCACAACCGAAGGTGAAGGAGGTTTTGTTTTCACCACCTTTCTGTCTGTCTGTCTGTGTACAGGATATCTCAAAAAGTTGTAGACGGATCCAGATGAAATTTTGTGGACAGGTTCGGTGTGTGACGACGAACTGATTCGATTTTGGTGAAGATCTGAATCCGAATCTGGTTACGATCATTATTTAATTTTGAAAGCGATTCTTCACCATTGAGAGATAGGGCCAAAAACGATATATCGCGTGATATTTAAAAAATGCAATGGGCTCGATATGTTCTCGTGGATCAGGCATTGTGTGGCGGAGGTATGCTCTCGACCGAGTGCCCTTCTAGTTGTTTGCTGTGCCTGTGAATATGTGCCTATTGGAGAACTCCTAATGGAGTACACGATACCTCTGAGTCGTGGTGACTGATTATTGCGTTTGTAAATACGTGTTTGCCTATTTGGGAAAATGGTTTGTTTCCATCCTGCCCATTTCATCTCATTCTCCTTATTGGCTCAGTTTAATGTGCAAGACTATATGGACAAGATAGATTTTGCTCACTGTTCTGCTTAGTCGTACACAATAAATAGACGGGTGCGAACTGAGGATACGTACCTCAATTGGCATTGCCAAATGACCGGAAAAGGTAACGCATTTTAGAGCGGTGACCTTGCCAAGTTTGGCGCGATTAATTGGTGTCTATAGTTGCTTGACAATCCGACGGGCCACGCACGGACTTGTCTGCAGTTTGGTGGCCTGCAGGACCAGAGGTCCGGGAAGAGTTTGAGAAGTCCCTCTCGTGGTGAACTCCAAATTCCGGTTCCGTAACAATATATTGCAAATTGGAATTTCCTTGGACATGTGTGAAGATGGTACAGCAATAAAACAATATTTGACATAAAGTCAAATACTTTATTCCTGTGGCTGGAGTGCACACATAGTTCTTATGATTTAACATAATCGCAATAAAAGCCTTCTCAATTGCTTCCACAATTCAAGGATAAAGGATGCAACACCTGCTACATGTCCACCACTTTCCTTTTTTTACCAATACAAAATAAAAGACGTTTGTTAACCCCCCGCAATCAAATCAGACTAATAACAAGCTGAAAAAAACGATATTATTCAACTACAACATCCCCAAAAGATAGTGGTAAGCTGCTCAGACAGTACAAGGGAGAAAGGTGGGGGTGGGATAGGAGGGGAGTGGAGGGGCCACATGTATCATAATCACCTTTCAGCAGCTCGCAGCTTTTCTGCACCCTGAGTGTATACTCCCAT
>NC_140966.1:18106577-18144318 GCF_056783735.1 Eptatretus burgeri
TGATCCTATCTTTCAGGTCAGAATATCCAGGCTTCTTTTACAAAATTTCCAGTGATACCACTGCAACTCTTGTGACACACACCGATTACATTGAATTGGGTTCCGTGGATGTCCTTTTTCACATATAGAAAGCCATCGTCCGTTTCCTTTCCTTTCTCATTCTTCACTGCTCGACATAAATAACCTTCGTTTTATTTGTGTTAACTTATCAACCTTTCTTCTCCGTTGCACTTTTCCACTTTTGAAACATCTTTTGCTTCTTTTTCACTTTTAACATCCAATACCAAGTTTCCGCTACACTTTTCCACTTTTGAAGCATCTTTTGCTTCTTTTTCACTTTTAACATCCAATACCAAGTCATCAGCAAGCAATAGCTCACACAAAAATTGAAACATTTCATTCTTTATCAATTCTTCCATCACTAATGCAAACAGTAGAGGACTTAAAACTGCAACCGGTGGAATGCAACCTGAACTTCAAACATTGCATTGCACCTCAAAAGCTTGTCTTTGCCATCATTCTTCATTATTTTTAACCTCCACCATCGAAGATGGATGGAGGTTACTGTTTTCACCCCTTTCTGTTTGTTTGTTTGTTTGTTTGTGAACAGTATTACGGAAAAACTCATTGACGGATTTCGACGAAACTTGGTGTGGGGGTTAGGTATGGTCCAAGGATCATGCCATTAGATTTTGGACTTGGTCCAAAATCCAATATGGCCACTGTGGCGGCCAATTTGAAAACTATTTGAATTTTTTTTTTTTTGCATTTATACATGTTTTAAGTGATTTCAACCCCTCCCCCCCCCAAAAAAAAAAATTGAGAGAAAAAAAAATTGCAAATTTTTTTCAACAAAATTTCGATTTTTTTTTTTTTTGCATTTCTACATATTATAAGTGATTTCCAACCAAAAAAAACATGTCAAAATTATAATTGCGGCTGATTTTGGAACTTCAGGTGGATATACCCACGTAAAATCAATTTCTGTCTCAAGGAATCTCGTTATGACGAATTCATTGAGTATGTAGAAGTTAAAAGTAAAAGGGAAAGTTGCAAACTATAACTCTGTGAGCACTGTTGATGTCAAATTGAATGAATAGGATATCAGGTTCACTCGAGTGACCGAGCAGTATTGGCGGCGGAGGTTTTGCACTCTACTGAGTGCTCCCCATCTAGTTTTGTTTGGTTATTACATTCCCATAACTTTTACCATTTCTTCAAGCAAGTGTTGCCTTCTGAGAGGGCATTCAACAAGTGATCTTGGGACATGATCAGATGCTTTCTCGAGGTTGACAAAAATGATTCGTTTAATATATTTATTTCTTTTCGCCAAACAGTTCTCTTGGGATTGCCTCAAAATATACAGTAAATCGCTTCTGTTGTTGATCTTCCTGGAATAAAACCAAACTGGTTGGTGTCGGTATTTACAACTTTTCTTGGTCTTCTCTCAAACAACTTTGCAAAAACTTTCAATGCCTGCTCAAATTTTAGTTCAATTCCTCTGCAAGATGAACATAATGATGGTAGAGTCCCCCTTCATCTTGAATGAGGGCACAATTGCGCTACTTTGCCCAAACTTCAGAGATCACTCCTTCTTCCCAGACCTTTCTATACAACTTCATCATCTAGTTCATTGCTACGTCCCCAGCCATCTCCATCATTTTGAGGAAGAATCCAGTTGGACCCACTGCTTTTCCTTTCTTTCACCTTCTAGTAGCCGATTCAACTTCCTCTTCTCATCCAGGTAGTGGACAAAAAAAATGGAAACACCAAGTGTTAAAAAATAAAAATAAAAAAGTCACTGAATAGGGGTTGGGCCACAACATGCAGACAGTATGGCCTGTACGTGTCGTGGGATCGAGTCGACCAGCGTTTGGAATCCTCTCGGAAGAATGCAGAGACCATCCTTTCATGACAAAGTCAATCAACTCACACCTGCTTGACAGAGGTGCAAAACGCTGTTTCAGGCATCATTCCAGAATATCCCATAAATGCTCAATTGAGTTCTGACCTGGTGACTGAGAAGGTCATGACATGGATAACATCAGTGTCATGCTCATCAAACCATTGAGTGACCACACATGCTTTGTGAATGGGGACATTGGGAAAGAGGGGGGGTGTCCCTCTTGCAGCCATAATTATAGGCAACAAGGCCTGTGCAGCATTTTTATACATGACCATAAGCATGCTTGGATGTTATTTGCTTAATTAACATATGGGCCACACCTATGTGGAAGCCATTGCTTGGGTGTCCCTCGTTCACCCAGGTGTTTCCATTTTTTGTCAACAACCTGCATCTCGACAACTGCACCTTCAACTTTCCTTTCAATCCACCAGGTCGTTCTCCTATTCATTTTCTTTAGTCTTTTACGACCACAATAGCACACCACAATCAGAAGTTCAATGCAACACAACACGATATTCTTTTATGATTGCCATCATGACATTATGACATGCTTCCATCTCAAACACACAAAAATAAAATACGCAATTACAACAATCCACATGACAAATCTACAACTACCTCCAGCATAGACATTTTTGCACATGTATTACAACTGCCACCGACAACAAAAAAGGACCTCCTGTCCGAAAGCTCACCTGGATCAGGAGCAACAGTCACTCAACCCCCCCCTCCCCCCCGCAAAACACCTTAGACCTGATTTGTTTTTTTTAATGCTGTGAACATACTTTGGTTCATCATGGGTGATGAAGGTTCTGGTCAAGTTTCACCAAAATTATGTGTGTGATTTCGGAGAAAAGAGCTAATACCTATGTTGGGGGGTGGGGGGGTCGAACCCCACACTTTCGACCCCCTGAAATGAGCGCATATTTTGAAGTGGTCAATAAACTTTGGTACATCATTGGTGATGAAGATTGTGATCAAGTTTCTTCAAAATAGTGTGTGTAGTTTCAGAGAAGAGAGTAAATACTGTACTCATTTTCAGGGGTCAAAAAACCCCTGTATTCCCATTCAATGAGCATAGATTTTGACGTGGTCGATATACTTTGGTACGTCATGGGTGATGAAGGTTGTAGTCAATTTTTATCAAAATTATGCGTGTCATTTCGGAGAAGAGCAAATACTTATTTTGGGGGTGTTTGGTTCAAGTGATAACGACTGAAGTGTTTACGGACTGACTCACTCACGGACACTGCTCAATTTCATCAGCTCACCTGACTAAAGTCTCGGTGAGATAAAAAGGTCAACCGCCTAACCACCAACCCCCTCCCACCCCCACCACCCTACTTCCGAGGTTGCATGCATTCCAGCACGAACCTTTGACATGTTCTCCTGTCAAATTCTACATTTTATGCCCACTTCCATCATTCAACCGAAGCATAACAACAACCTTTCCAGCATATCATCCCTTTCTCTGGTCCCAAACTTTGGAATAATTTGACAGCCAGCTTAAATTCCATCTCGTTGAAGATTTTCGCACATGTTTTAGAATTGTTTGAGAAAATGAAATGTCTCACCTTGCACCATGGTTCATTACCTCCGTCACCAAAGGTTGACGGAGGCTATATTTTCACCCATGTCTGTCTGTGAGCAACATATGACAAAGTACTATGGACGGATTTGGACGAAACTTGGTGGACAGTTTGGGTGTGTGACCATGACAAATTGATGAGATTTTGGTGAAGATCCGGATCCAGATCCTAGAATTTTTAAAGTGATTCTTCACCATTGAGAGATAGGGCCAAACAAGGATGGAGAGCATGATTTCTCATAAAGTTATGGACGGATGACAAAACTTGAAGGATGAGTTTGGTAGGTGACAAGAACAAGCCGATTAGATTTGGATTGCGGTCCGAATGCAGATCCGGACTATCAATGGGATACAAAACGTAAACTGTTCAGCCTGGCAGGGGTGTGCACTCTACCGAGTGCCGTTTTAGTTGGCCATGTTTTGTCATCAGTCCTTTTTATCATTTTGTGCAATTGTGTGTCCATGTCACGGCATGCCCAACACAAGCAATCTGCTTTCTGAGACTCACGCCACCTTCTTTTGCTCGTTTCTATACATTGTACTGTCTTGAATTTGAAGGAAATAATAAATGTTTTTTATAAAGAAAAAAAAAATGAATCATGACATGATCAATCGACAGGCAGCTTGTTGGGTGAATGTTTTGCTGCAGTGTGGTAGGCACTGCAGGAGAGGGCATGTTGAAGCTGCGTGTTGCTCAGTCGATGCATGCTCGACCCTCACACCTCAGATGTACAACGTATATCTGTATACAACGTATATCTACAATATTTATATTGTAGATGACCGAGTTACAAATGTTTATTCATGCCATCATTGGTGATATGTCAGCAAGTTGATCATGTTTGCAAATTAACATAATACCTTTGAGAATTTGCCGCTGCGCTTAAAGTTTGATACAGTTTATGATTTAGTTACACGTGGAATCTCATTGGATTACTTTTGTGATTTTTACAGTACAATCTGAATTTAATGCCTCATTGGCAGAAATCAATTTTCACTCAAAGAATGTCAGACCAACTTATTTTTGATTTGAGTGAAGTTGCATCAATTCCCGAGCTGGTGACAACACCGCAGGATAATTTAACGTTGTCATCACTGGTCTTCAGTTGATAATTTATTCAAGCATCACTTCTCACGATTCCTCGACTAAGTAACCATCATCGCACCGTTGCTCCAGGGAAATTTTTGTTACAAGTCCTACCTACAAATGTAAATGAACAAATACACAGAAAGCAAAATTTGATTGATATACAATTCATGAATGATTACCAATTATACTATTGTAGGCCTGGTGTTGGCTTAATGGTTTGGGTGGTGGGCTTTGGATCTGAGGATCCTGAGTTCAAATCCCACTCCACTGTTTAATTAATACCAGGTGGGGTTGACTCTGCCTGTCATCCTTCCAAGGTCGGTAAAATGAGTGTCAGCATGCTGGTATCGTGTGTCGGAGTGGTGACCTGCCCAGGATTGTGTCCAATAGTCAAGTAGACTGTTTCGGCAGCACCAACGCTCTGCACAGTGTGTGGTCCCAATGGATGGATGGATTTTATTTTGAAGTGACGAGCAAACCCTGATAATATGACGGCTACATCAGGAAATCTGTAAACCTATTTTAAGGGATTACTGCTCAAGACAAAACCCAACCCAATGATCCATCCATCCATTGGGACCATACTCTGTGCAGAGTGTTGGTGCTGCCTAAGCACTCTCCTTGGCTATTGGACACTCCTGGATCGGTGGCCACTCCGACACAGGATACCAGCAGGCTGGTATTCATTTTTCCCACCTCAGAAGGATGACAGGCAGAGTCAACCCCACCTGGTATTAATTCAACAGCTGAGTAGCCTGGTGGTGGCTTGGGATCCGAGGGTCCTGAGTTCAAGCCTCGTCGGCCGCTGAATTAATACACCAGGGGTTTGACTCAGCCTGTCATCCTTCCGAGGTCGGCGAAATGAGTACCAGTTCCAGTGTGTGTACTGGTAGAGGGGCACTGCATCAGCGACACAGTCGTGCTTCAAGAAATGATAGCTACCCTGGCAGCTAAGCTGCCATACGACCACCAACAGCTGAGTGGTATTTGAACTCAGGATCCTAGGTTTCCAAGCCCACCACCAGAACCATTAAGCCAACACCAGGCATACTCAAAGATGATCTGTTGTCAAAGATTTAAACAAGATGTTTGCATCTGATCACTTTGAAAAAAAATGGCAGATTAATGTGATGAATAAAAAAAATGATGGAAAAATAAAATAATACAGGATGCTAAAATGTAAAACAAGAAGGAACGATGGGAGGAAAACACACAGGTTAAAATTTCACACTTTTGTCATATTCACAAAATCAAAGCGTAAGAGCTGGTAAGATTTCACAGATGCAGAACCAGGTAATTTACCTGTATCAACAGACCTATACTTCCCCCTCACTGCCCCATCCCCCTCCCTGTCTTCGGTTACAAACATCCTTTGGAAACCATGACACATGCACTTTCTTGTTGCTCAGAAATATGATTGTGAGTGCCAATGCCACTCAAGTGTGCATTGAAGAAACTTTATAAATGGGTAAAACATGACTACAATCAAAAGGGGCAGAAAATACACCAACTCATCCACTTGGCGCAACAGCAAAAGCCTTGTATTGCTGCAAGCCCCACGCCATTTTAAGAGCGGTGAAAGAGCAGGTTTTGGGTCGCTAATGACTTTGCGTGATTCGAAGGTTGTAATCACATTAATAATCGTTGGGCAATTATTTTCTTACATTTGAAACTCAAAATATGCTAAAATTAACTTTTAAGTCAAAACTTTTTTCAGTGATCGAAAAACAGACCGGAATTTACCAAAGATGCTATGACGTCACGTTCTCTGAAAACTTCGTGAACATTCGGAAACAGCGTGTGAACAATGGCGAGATGCGAATCAGAGAGTGATTTCAGCGGTGATGAAATAGAGTGTTTTCATTCCGATATCGCCGAGGACGAGTAAGGGGATGATGGGAATTTATACTATGGAGTTTCCGGCCCTGGGCCATTTAAATTTGAGCCACTTTGCAAGTGCCAGAAAGCGGCCTATTTCGTGTACAAGTGGCAGGACTGACTGCCCGGCAGTTCACACTGACAGACTCCACCAGACAAATTGGTTTGGAGATTTTCATTTTCTTGTTCGATGCATAAAATAATGTCAAGTTTGATTCGTCTGTGACTTGATAAAATAATTTTTAACCCTCCAGTCACTCATGAGTCAGAAATAGAATGAATCAATAATGGACCCAAATATATTATACACTGTGGCCTTGAAGTCTTTCTGACAGCTGAGCTTGACCCCAGCGAAAGTGAACAGTTAGAACAAACCCCAACTTTCAAGAAACTGTTGTGGCATATAAATACCAAAACATGTTTAGCCTCATTGGGAAATATTCTCTCAAATTTAGAAAAAAAGTGGAAATTGATCAATTTTTTACAATTGAAATGAAATAGCCCAATTTGCTGATGCTGTTAAAAAAGTAATGTAATCAACAATAAGTTGATTTGTTGAGAAATTTTTTCATGCTTGTGTTTTTCAGAAAGTTTATTTATGTTTTTCCATGTACTCTTTAAAAATACATTTCAAGGTTTTTCTCACTTAAACTCACCAATTGATTCTGTGACAGAGCAGTATCTGGAGAAGTTGTCAACCAACAACTCATATTCACATAGTGGTGATCAGATGTGTTTATGCCTTCGTAATCCTCGGCTGTGAAATGGTCACCACAAATGACAAGTCCATCCAAAGGGTCCTCTTTACCAATTTTCTTTGGGGGAAAATTCGCCCGTTTTGTTTGTACAAATCTTATCCACTGCCGGTGAATGTTTGATTCCTTTGGGAATCGGTGGGAGCGATTACCCGTTTTCCAGCCATTTTCACAAAACATGACACACATACGAGGCATGATGTACAAATATCCAAATAACTTTGCTCTACAATAATTCAGAATAAAAAGGGATAATATAGACAGTTGCAAGCTCAAAAAAAGCGAAAGAACGGCCCGCTGAACTGGACACTTCTTCAATGAGCGAGTGAGCGTCCGCTTTGTTTTGGAGAACGTGACGTCAACATCCATGATGGCATGCGGCATGCGTGACGTGATGGCATGCGGCTGTTTTTTTTCAACAGCCTCGAGAAATACCTTCGGAGTTACATTTCATTAATTTTCCCAATAGTTAGGCAACCACAATAGTTTGCATCAAACTATTTAATGCACATATAATTATATTGATAAATTTTCAGAACATGTTTGGTGACCCACAACCTGCTCTTTAATATAGCAGGCTCAAGGGTGCTAAGCATCAGAGCAGGATGGCAGCATGACGCCCACACACAAGATTAAAGCCATCCATCAAAGAGAAGAAAAAGCACAGGTGCCCACTCAACTCGCTCAATGCCTGTTGTCGCTTGAGGAATGAGGAGTGTGGCAAAGGATCTAGATAAGGATGACCCTCTGTTTGCCAACAGATCAATAACTCTTTACTTTCTTCTTTGGTTGTGGAAGAGAAAATGCTTTTCCATGTTTTACACATGGGTAACAAATGAATATATGAAATAAAAACAAGGTGCTGAAGTGGGGAGTGGATGAGGTTGGTGGGGAAAGGAGGAAATGAGTCACAAAAACTGTGGGTCATATCATTTCTCAACACAAAAATAAAATAATAATACGTCACACTTCTTGGTGGGAGGGGAGTTGCTTCCAAATATAGGACAAAAACTAGAAAGAGAGACAGAGGGGGCGAGAGAGAGAGAGAGAGAGAGAGAGAGAGAGAGAGAGAGAGAGAGAGAGAGAGAGAGAGAGAGAGAGAGAGGCAGATAGATAGCGAGAGATATGGATAGAGAGATAGAGGGGGCGAGAGAGAGAGAGAGAGAGAGAGAGATAGAGGGGGCGAGAGAGAGAGAGAGAGAGAGAGAGAGAGAGAGAGAGAGAGAGAGAGAGAGAGAGAGAGAGAGAGAGAGAGAGAGAGAGAGAGAGAGAGAGAGAGAGAGAGAGAGAGAGAGAGAGAGAGAGAGAGAGAGAGAGAGAGAGAGAGAGAGAGAGAGAGAGAGAGAGAGAGAGAGAGAGAGAGATAGAGATAGAAGGGGGCGAATAAAAAATATAGGGGAGCGAGAGAGAGAGAGAGAGAGAGCGAGAGAGAGAGAGAGAGAGGGCGAGAGAGAGAGAGAGAGAGGGGCGAGAGAGAGAGAGAGAGAGAGAGAGAGAGAGAGAGAGAGAGAGAGAGAGAGAGAGAGAGAGAGAGAGAGAGAGAGGCGAGAGAGAGAGAGAGAGAGAGAGAGAGAGAGAGAGAGAGAGAGAGAGAGAGAGAGAGAGAGAGAGAGAGAGAGAGAGAGGGCGAGAGAGAGAGAGAGAGAGAGAGAGAGAGAGAGAGAGAGAGAGAGAGAGAGAGAGAGAGAGAGAGAGAGAGAGAGAGAGAGAGAGAGAGAGAGAGATCACAAGATCACTTTTACAGGAATTGCAAGGATGCCAGCTGACATTGGGGATAAAGCACCCATTTCATCAAGGAAAATGGCTGACAGGATGACCAAGAGATACACACATTTGCCTCAAAGCTGTGTAGCCTGGGTTTGAATCCTGACCCAGATATAAACTGACATCCAAGTGTTTCCTGGGCAGGGTGATTGGTCAATGTGTGTGCCCACCCTTGGATGGACATTAAATGTGCATCCCCTCTGCCAGCATTTGTTGGTAGATTTTGATTTTAAAGATCACATGGTGTCCATCACAAATAAGAGTCTCGCTGTTGCTGGCAACATGAACAAATTTCGAATTCCTGCCTGAACCAGTCGAGGACGTTGCATCAGTGGCAAAACGACGTCCTCAGCCAATGGTCCTACCCAGCAGCCTTGTACAGGAGGTGGAGGTGGAGGTGGAGGTGGAGGTGGAGGTGGAGGTGGAGGTGGAGGTGGAGGTGGAGGTGGAGGTGGAGGTGGAGGTGGAGGTGGAGGTGGAGGTGGAGGTGGAGGTGAAGGTGAAGGTGAAGGTGAAGGTGAAGGTGAAGGTGAAGGTGAAGGTGAAGGTGAAGGTGAAGGTGAAGGTGAAGGAGAAGGAGAAGGAGAAGGAGAAGGAGAAGGAGGAGAAGGAGAAGGAGAAGGAGAAGGAGAAGGAGAAGGAGAAGGAGAAGGAGAAGGAGAAGGAGGAGAAGGAGAAGGAGAAGGAGAAGGAGAAGGAGAAGATGAAGATGAAGATGAAGATGAAGATGAAGATGAAGATGAAGATGAAGATGAAGATGAAGATGAAGAAGAAGAATCAATGAAAAAATGATCAAATTTCCTGCCATGCTTCACAATGTGTGGACGATAGTGTTAGAGCTTCCTCAGAGCAACAATACTGGATATGGACACCACCACTGCATATATAATGTGAACCTGAGATGCCAGCCAGCATCATGAGCAACACACTCAGATGGGAACACAAATACCAATGGAAGTTTCTAACCTGTACAATCAGCTGTGGCAAATGCTGATTCCAAGCACAAACCTGAAAGCAAACCTCGCCCATCGATACATTTGCCAAATTGGTGCATCCAAGCTTGAAGAAAGTGATGTTTCTCTTTTCAATGCTACTGTCTATATCTGAGTAATGGGCACATCTATAATAAGCAGGATGACATCCACTCCCGTGCTGCCCACAAAATCTTCCTTGCACATCTGCGGCCTAAACATGAAAACGTAATAAGCTACTTTGTGAAGAGGTGCATGTGAGCAACCAGATAAAGCATGCACAGGTGTTTTCCTGAAAGAGATTAACAATTTATATATTTTATCCTCGAAAGAGCAATACATGAGATTGTAGTCTGAGTAATACCTTCTCAAATAAATTATGACACTCAAGTGACGATTCAAAAATTCTAAATTACTTGCGAATAGATTGTATGATTTTGGGTTTCATCAACACTTGATGACATTAAATAAAAGACGTTCCACTTCATGTCAAACAAGAGTTAAAACAGGGATTTTGTTTCAGACTATTAATGGGGACTACGTTGGTTAAGCAGCCGATCGATTCTTCAATCCTGCTGCAAATAGTGATTTGCAAATCCATCGAGACATGCAAAAGCTGTAAATCATTCCGAGGTAATCCTTCAACTGTTACAAAACCACAACCAATGCTGAATTCACAAAGGAAGAGATTGTTGATTTCCATTCGGCAAAGCCCCCCCTCCCCCCCCCCCAATTTATTTTGTGAGCTGGAAGAGTACAGCGATTGCAAAATTGAAGTCAAACGGGGAAGGGAAATCAAAAATACGAGAGAGAGGAGAAAAAAAAATAATGGAAAAGAAAAATGGGAAAAGACAAATAAAGAAGTTAAGTGAGCTGAAAGAGGGAACAAAGATTTCCTTATCATGGCAGCCAAAGCAGCAGCAGGCCTTAGCTCAAATCACGCCACAATGGAATACTCGACAGTCAAGCCTGATGCAAATAGTGTCCTCAAAGTAAAATGTCTCTGTCCTACCTCAATGCACCAAAGGCAACGGTAACACTTGCAATCAGCAAATTTCATCAGCTTCACACAAAGAAGCATTAATTACACTCCAAACCTGACTTGAATGGAGATGCGTACAATAAAGAAAATAATAAGTAAGTGCAGAATTTTTATTTTATTTATTTTCAAGTTAAAAATTTTTTTTTCATCATTTCCTCCATCGCCGCACTGGTCACCATCCCTGTTCATTTGTGGGAAAGGTGTGTGGGCAGGAACGGTGTGTGACATGGACGAATTCATTGTATTTTGGTGAAGATCTGAATACAATAATTCATTAAAAAAATGTTTGTCATTCTTCACCATTGAGAGATGGGGCCAAAAACTGTGTGGAGCACAATACCTCAAAAAGTTGTGGACGAGTTATGACAAAACTCGGTGGATGAGTTGGGAGGTGACAAGAACAGCCGATTAGATTTTTGTTCAGGTCTGGATGCAGATACAATCCATCAGTGGGATACAAAACAAACTGCTCAGTCAGGCGGAGGTATATGCTCTACCGAGTACCGGTCTATTTGTTGGTCATTGTTCTGCAGGAATAGGTCATCTTTTTAAGACTCCACATTCATGAGGACCAATGGAGAGGGAGGCGGGACAGAGAGAGGTAGGGAGAGACATTTGACATTTTGTTTCTCTTCATTACAAAGGAAATCCATGATTACAGATAATTATGCCAAAGCATTAAAACTCATAAATTGAAAACATAAAAATTCATTAAGATGGAATCATAGAATATATAAATCAACTGTGAGAACTCCCACAGTTAGGCTGCATTGGGAATCCCCCAAACACCAATGTTGTGAAAAAAAAACCCACAATAAATAGATAGATTCAAAATGTAACTGAGACAAAACTAAAGCTTTTAAACTGACTGTACAAGTATCATCAACTAAAACCTCAGGGTTTTCCATTTTACCTTTCCTGTAAAATGGAAGGGGGGACTCAAGCACTCAAATAAAAGTTTGTTTTTTTTTAAATTCAAATTTATTTTATTCAAATTTTATTTGAATTTTTATTAAATTCAAATTATTTATTTTAAATTCGGCAAATTATTCAAATAATTCAATTATATTGAATTATTAAATTCAAATTTTATTAAATTCAAATTATTTATTCAAATAAATTTTTCAAAATTTTACCTCAAGCACTCAAATAAAAGCATGAAAATACTTTCAGGGTCAACACAGAAGGGTCACATTTCTGAGTCATCAGAACATACAAGTTGTGATAAAACATTGGAAGGGAAAGTATAGCGCATCAACCGGCATTGCAAACCCCAGAATGCTTGACAATGGGTGTCGTGTACATAATAAACCACTTTTTCGCTGTGGAAGGACTGATATGAAGCATCTTTCTCCTTTTAGAATGCGGCTCTGCAGGTCTCTGAGGAAAGCGTATCTTAGCACAGAGTATAGACAGACGAATTTTCCACCGATTTAAGAAATAAAACATTGAAACAAAAGGAATAATTTTGGAAAGGAATATCGGGAAAAAGGAGAAGAAACTTCAATCTGTGGGTCCCATTTTAAACCAACTTGTCAGGAAAAAACCGCCCCAAAAAACCCCATAAAATCACAGAAAACATGCCTCCGATAATTCTAATGGACCTAACCCCGGTGGCCACAATGACATCAGCGGCTGACTTCCACTTCTGGAGAGAGGGGTCCCTGAAATGCTTAATCCTGGTCCACCCAGCATTAAACCTTCCATAAAGGAACGACCACCACCACAGACCCTTTCGAAATAGGATTCAAACAGATTGGCTCATTTAAAAAACATTGAGAGGGAATAGTCACTGTCATCACAATGAACAGTATCTGCCTCACAGGCTTCCAGCATGCTCCTGTGGAACAGGGGGACCAATGTCACATCAGCTCTCGAAACAGTTCTTGATCAAAGCAGAGTTTCCCTGCTTGCCAAGGGAGGCAGTGAGCAAAGGCTTTCCACGAAACATCCATATACAACAGCCTACGTAACGAGAGCAGGCAAAAAGCCATCACTTCAGCAACAACATTGATGAACCGCTGTCCCCCCCCCCCCTCCCCAGCAACAGGAAGACTTGGCACATGAGATGAGAACTGGTGCTCGCTTCCCCACCCCTTTCCATCAACCAGCTCCAAAAAGTCAACAAAGAAAGAGTTCATGGAACACCTTAACCCACGCAGTCTTGAGAAAAAGGACATGGGTATCCTTTAAGGTCTTGCTTTGCATTTCCGAACCAGATATACGCTCATTTTGTCGTGATGTTAACCACACAGCGCTATGTGCCGCCATAATTGTCAGAATCTCGAACAGTGACTGCCCTCATGGGACAATTTTTTTTTTTTCTTCCAAGTCCTGCTAAACGTTGAATGCAATCTTTTTGCACCAACTTATTTTACATTTCGTGAGTTATCCATGCCTGTCTTGCGTCCTTCATTATGTCCTTAAAAACAGTGAGTTCGCCGTTTGAAACGATCTTCAATTTTCACTTCCACGCAGGCAGACAGAGTAAAACGATTAACTCATTCACTCTCTGCGCATGCGCGATCGGGTCAAATTCAGAGACAAAGTACTGCCAAATTGCAGGTTCATTCTCCGATTTGTGTTCAAAATTAGAACATTCAATGGAAATCAACTTGTTCCTTGGTCATAGACTGACGTTTGTAGATGGACAGACAGACAGACAGACAGACAGACAGACAGACAGACAGACAGACAGACAGACAGAGAGAAGTGAAGCAACTGCTTAACCCAGATTTTCACTTCACGTGTGCGGGGTAAAAAAATATTTTGGAGCTTTTTAAGAATCCAAGGTTCATTTTTTATATATATATATTTTTTTAAGAATAAGAATTTTAGGGGCCTGTCGTGCCATAAACTTATGGCACAGCATTGATGTTGCAAGGCTGGTTATTATCAGTGTTCAACCACGACAAGAGAACCGACTCGATAATCCGCAACACTTTATTAATTGCTGTTCAATTTAAATCATTAATGATTACCAGATTTTCAAAACAAAATCTCGAGTGCCAAGAAAAACTACCTAAAATTACGAATCCCATCTTGTACCCACACGGGGGAGAGGGGGTATCAGTTTGTGGACCGAGATGGAATTTTGCATTTTTGCCAGTTGACTTTTGTCGAGATTAACAAACTAAACTTCAAGACAGACTGGACCAAGGTGGAGACATCGTCAGGAAGAACTGCACAAAGGTCATCCACATCGATGATTTCCACAACAGGATTTGTCATTGCCAGGGTCGAAAAACCATGGAGACGAGTATGCAGCGGAATAAGCATAGACTCAATGGAGCGAGAATATGAGGGGCCAGACATAGGGCACCCTTGCCGAATATTATGGACTTTGAGCAAACTATAAATATTATTATACAACAAATGAATGTGAGAGAAAATTTCTTCCCAAAATGAAACCCACATAAAACAGAAAAAAAGGTAATGATGGTCAACAGGGTTAAAACAGTTTGAGCAAACCAACATTTCTCTGTTAAAAATAACAAATATCATTCATATCACGACCAATAAAAACATCAAGTGCTGCCCTCTTCGGTACACAGTGGGATTGAATTGGGTGTATGATTTCCAGTCAGGACCAAATTCCGAGGAGAATTTTTGAGTATAAAGTGATAACCTGCCTTTCCAAGCTAATTTGGGTGTGCTCAATCCAAAATTTTGGGATACCAAGCCAAATGGTGAGGTTAAGTAGGTCAAATCATCAAACCAAAATGGCTATCAAAACAATAATCAAAACAAAACAGCTCATTGGAAGACCACCCCTTTTACAGAGAAGTTGGTAACATATTTCAACGCAAATTCAGGGCTGCCAATCTAAAATATGAGCTCATCATGGTGAAGTTTGGGGTTTAATCGGTCAGATCAAGTATGGGAGCAAGCAACGGAGCAGCACCACGCTGCATCCACTTTCCGCCGGTACTCCAGGGGCCTCCAACTGGACATCCCCATCTCCTCGAGATGCTAATCAACCTGTTGCAACCACGAGGAACGTGGTTGGCCCATTGGCATCCTCCACTCACGAGGCTCCCTCGCTGAGAGAATCTGGTGAGGAGGATCAGCATCAGGAAAACAAGCCACATGTCCATACAGCCGCAGCTGGCGCTCACGGATTATGCAGGTAACAAATCTCATTTGAGTCTCTCTCAGCAACGTGCGTTGGACACAAAGTTGACCAGTGATAGCCAAGGATTCTCCAAAGAGACCTGGTACCAAAGGAATTAAATCTCCATCTCAGATCCTGGTTAGAGTCCAAGTCTCACATCCATAGAGCAAGACTGGAAGCACCAAGGACCTGAAGACTCAGACTTTCGTCCTCCCGCACAAAAACCGGCAGCGCCACACCCCATGATCCAGTGAATCCATGACTCCCCAGGCCCGACCCAGATGTCTATTGACCTCTGACTCACAGCCAGCAGAGACATGAATATCACTGCCAAGGTAAGTGAATCTCTCCATGACCTCAACATCCTCACCACAAACAGACATAGACAGGACAGCAGCATCCAAGATGTCATTGACAGCCTGGATCTTAGTTTTGACCCAAGAAACCCGTAATCCCAGCGGCTCCGACTCCTCATTCAGCACCTCGAGGGCCCCCAAAAGGATATCTAAAGTCTCCGTAAAGATGACTGCATCATCTGCGAAATCAAGGTCCGAGATCTTGACATTCCCAAACGATGCACCACAGCTTGATCTCTCCGACATCCTCCTGAGAATCCAGTCCATACAAGCGCTGAAAAGTGTGGGGGCCAGTAAACATGCCTGACGAACTCCAGCATCAACTGGAAATAAGTCAGAGATGGTATCAAGAAATCTCACAGCACTCTCAGTACCACAGTATGGTGCAGATATCAAATTAATCAGTTTGGTGGCACCCCAAGAAGAACAAGAATCCTCCAGAGGGCATCCCAATTCACTGAATCAAAGGCTTCACAGAGATCAACATCAGCTGCAAGCAGCCCCTGCCTAAACTCTTGCCTGCATTAGGTGAGGACCCTAAGAGCAAGGATATAATCAATCGTTGACCTCTTTGGTGTAAAACCTGACTGCTCTGGACGCTGGTGCTCAAGCAGATGGTGATGAACCCTATCAATAATTATCCAAGCAAAGACCTTGCCCAGCAATGAGAGCAGCGTCACCCCTTGGTCGTTGTTGCAGTCTTGGCAATCACCCTTCCCTTTCCAGAGAGGGACAACAAGGCCCCTCTTCCTCAGTTGGGATGATGCCTGTGCTCCAGGCAGAGCACAGAACTGCATGCAACGACACAAATGCAGCATGTCCACCAGCCTTGAGAAGTTCAGCATGGATTTCACAGATCCCAGGAGCTTTACCCCATTTCAACCGGTTCACCACAGCCTGTGTTTCCACAAATGAAGGTGGACCACAGTTGAATGGAGGGTCAGCAACAGGGATTGCAACACCCCTGACATCCAACTCAACAGATAGTGGATCAGCATGGAACAGCAGCTCAAAGTAACCGGCCTAGCGGGGCTTCACTTCGGACTCCTCTGACAAGAGCCCAAAACCCTCCACTCTAACTGCAGTTCACCGAGGGATGGGCTTGGATGAATGCAATGCGCAAATTCCCTTGTTAGCAGGAGAATCACTTGACCACAGGTGATGCTCCACCCCCTCAGATTCCTCGCACATAGGCCTCCTTGTGCACCCTTGGTGCACGTACAGATTTATGCCTCAGCTACCTGAACAGCTCAGCTCTGCCAATCAGCCTGGCCCTGCGACTCTGGTCAATGGTATCCAGTGTCCCTTGAGAAAATTCTTCACCCTACAGTGAGTTCCAAGACATCTTCCAGCAACATCAAGGATGGTAGTCTTAAAGGCACTCCACAACTCTTCAGGATCCCCCAAAGCACCCAGACCCCATAAATCTCCACTCAGCCTGTTCGCAAACTCCTCAGCTACCCACTTGTCCTTGAGCTTGCAAACATCCAACCTTGGCTGAGATGGTACCATTGGTGGAGAAAGCACCTCGATAAACCGCCAAACAGATTCACGCTGACCTTCAGACACAAGGTACGACAGTTTCAACTCGCACCATCCGTCGCCAACTCAATGAAAGGGGGTTCTATGGCAGGTCATGGGTCTTGCAGCAGGACAACGACCTCAAACACACTTCAAAAAGCACCCAGGAATGGTTCAAGACAAAATGCTGGACTGTTCTGAAGTGGCCAGCTATGAGTCCAGATCTAAATCCATTGAACACCTGTGGGGAGATCTGAAAACAGCAGTTGGGAGAAGGTACCCTTCAAATCTGGGAGAACTGGAGCAGTTTACACAAGAAGAGTGGGCCAAACCACTAGTAGAGAAGTGTAGGAAACTCATTCATAGCTGGAGGAAGCGCTTGACTGCAGTTATTTTGTTCGAAGGATGTGCTACCAAATATTGTCTTGGGTGACAATAATTTTGTCAATTGCATTTCTTTTTATTTTCTGATTTGAAAGGATATATTAAGTTCTGAATCAAAAACAAGTTTTCTGTAAAATTAACAGTGAAATAAAGAATTGTGGAAACCAAATACTTTTTTCAATTTCAACTTATTTTTTTTGAGAAAATTGAGTTATTGAAAAAAGTGCAAGGGTGCCAATATTTTTGGCTGCGACTGCACATGGCAGCTTGTCTTTCAGCATTTACAGCGTTGGATCCGGCATCAAAGGCCAGCGGTATAAGTCAGATTTTTTGGTACTTAATCAACCGGCTTGACACAACGCTACAAGAGGTCTCATATGAAAGATGGGGATCTCAGTAACTCATTTTGCCCTGTTGTCCTCAGTTTTTGGTGTGCGGCCCATGAAATATTCACACCTGAAGGATACCCCCATTAGAAAATTTTGACCATTTCTGAAAATCAGTGAATTTGCCATAACGACAAAGCAATGCACCCTATTTTTACATGATTGGTATTGAAATGTGCAGAATGAACAGGGGAATACTACTAGTTACTTAATGGAATACTTCTAGATAAATATATGTACATTTGAGTGCTTTTAATAGAAAAAAGACGTAATTTCCGGACCGCTAATTTTGAAAATCATCAATTGCAGAAACAAACATCTGCCAATTGTCATATTTTTTTTCTTCATTTTATATGTGTTCAGTTTACCATATCAATATAATGAGAATATTTTGAAACAAATTTCTACTAACAAATTATACGATATAGTGACTGAAGTTTGCACAAGTGATGTGATAACTATATGTTACAGCAATACACATTGTTCTACGAGAAATGAACTAAAACATATTTTGAGTGAGTGTCCTCGATATGTTCAACCATCACTGTCCGTGTCATTTTGGTCACCATGTGACAGTTCGTTGCCACACTGCCCGTCACTGGTGGCACACATGCACTCGTTAGTGCAAGGCAAACTGTCTTGTGAGCAACTGCAGCTGTTGGTGCATGGTTCACTACCACGGCATGAACACACAAGACCATCTAACATATCCGCTGATGTGGGTCCATCAAACAATGTGGGATGCAGCTCACCTTCTCCGCTGTACCATCCATGACCCTCTGGTGTGGGAATTTCTGGATTTGCCAGGTGGGCATTCATCCATACTCAGGTTTGGTGAACGGATATCTTCACATGTTCGAGAAAAGCTGGTTCGGATGGAGGCAACTTGTGCACTGGGACATCTTTGGTCGCTGCGAGTTTCTCCTGAAGATCAATCAAATTTGTGTGTGCATCCATATATTTCCCTTGAGAATCATACATGGCACTGACTAAATGTCTTGAAGCAGCCATTGCCTCCTGGAGATCATTAGTGGCAAGGACTTTGAGGTGTGGACCATTCTGAAGATGCAGTGTCTTCATAGCTTTCCATGCTTTCTTTTTACCATCGCCGAATAATGCTGATACAGAGTCACATCCTGTCAGGGCATGAAATGCAGGAAGCCGGGTACACATTTCTGGAAGCAAGCTGTAACATATCTGATGGACCGGGATAAGCTTGCATCCTGCTGATGTTCTTTTCTCTATCCATATTTCGGCAGTGTCCCACAACTATGGAAAGTAGTGGACTGCTAAGACAAGCACATCAGTGTCTGCTGATTTGATTGTAATGGACCCACGCACATTGTTACGTCTGAACTCATCATCGGCATGCTTCACATGAAGAAATATCCGAGAATCTGCCTCTTCCTGCATTGATGCGAGTTGACTGTCATGATACATTCCTGCAGATGAAAGGCATGCTGTAAGCGAACCATCAGAGAAGCCACCAGCCAAATAGATCCGCTTTTCTTGGTGATCTGAAAGTTATTTTGCTGCTGGTGCATGTTGCGTGACGTGACTACAGATGAAGTGTGTCAAGGTGGATTTGTTTGATGATAGAGCCATGAATTTCGTCCATTGTGGTACTGAGCGTCCAGCAATGACTTGGTAGCTTCGGGATCCACCAGCAACAGCAAGGCATTTCGTTCTTTCCTCTGTCTTCACAGAATTGACATCATCATATTGGTCGAAGACGTCGATGAGGGTGTGGTGTGTTTGGATGCAATGAAGCAACTGGTTGAGGTAACACTGTGACAAGTTACCAAACGTACCACCATTTCCACCCAGGATATGGAGTTCAGCCATAGCATCCCTGATGTACATGCTGCGATGTTGGTTGTCACTGGCAGTGTTTTCGTGCTCTTCATCGACTAGACCCTCGAGAATATGCCCCAGTTCTGCTTTGGTGTTCTTCCGTGGAGTTCCATCTTCATGAAAGATAGATGTCGGAACAGACGTTATGGGATAGCTCAGGACGTGCTTCATGTTCAGGTCAGGGCGGACTTGAGTCAATAGCAAAGCACGGCGGAAAACCATTTCCGGGTTGATTGCAACCAATGCTTTCTGATCCAAAATCAGGATTTTTGTTTTCTTTTTGGAAATCGAAAACGTTTTGAGTTTGGATTTTGGGATTGGCTGGTACATGCTTCTCTGCCCCCCAGCGCAAAGATATTCTGTGATGTACTCTTCCATCTGTCTTTTCCCCAGGTCGTGGACAGACAAGGACTTCTGAATATCCTTGGAAGCGATGACACCACTTGATATATTCACAAGGTGTTCATCTGGATGATCAGTGGTCCGGAACGGATGTGTCATATTGTCTTCGACATGACAAATCAATCGCTGTACATGCTGTTCATCACGGTTCAGAGCTGCAGGGCGCATTTGTTCATGACCCATGCCGTCCTTGTGGATGGTCCCACTTCTGGATCATATGGCAGATGCATATTCTCCCAAGCTTTGTCGTGTGATTGTCCACCGAAGTAGTGCATACTCCTTTCCCGTTAGACCAACAATGCCACCGCTGCTCTTAGCATCCCTAACCCTAACCTAAACCCTAACCCTAACATATAATGATGTGGTTGTGATATTACATTATTCTCCTGTCCAATCGACACATTTCAATACCAAACGTGTTGGAAGAGGGCTCTTTGTCTTGTAGTTTATGGGAAATTATGTGATTTTCTGAAATGGTCCAAATATTCAGACGGGTGTATCCTTCAAATGTGAATATTTCATGGACCGCACACCAAAATATGAGGACAACAGGGCTAAATGTGTTACTGAGATCACCATCTTTCATATGAGACCTGTTATAGCTTTGTGTCAAGCCGGTTGATTAAACTCCTAAAATATAACCCTTTATCGAGGTTTACCGCTGACCTAGTATGGAGGCAAGAGTCATCAGAATGGGGTGAAGACCTGTTTCATTCTGCTTCCATCTCAACTTGCTACGGATTGGTAATGCACATGCTGTTCAGTATGTCCAGCTGAAGGGAATCACCGGTTGGGCATAACTTTGAGATGGCTGGATTTTGTAAACATGAGTATGCAAGGTGTCAACTGAATCAACATTGTCCTTTCCATACAAAATGCACATAAACTTCGACCAACTTAAGTTTCCTGGGTGCCTGGTTTCCTTCTCCCAACTTACCTAGAAAGTTAGCTTGAAGTGATGGAGGAATGTTTAATAAGCTGACTGCTTGGTGTGATCACACATGTAAATGTTGTCCCAAAAAACTGATAGGAAAGATTCCAAGAACCATAAATGAGATTCAGACTGATGATGCAGGTTTTGGCTGACGAAATCACAGTTGAACAAATCGAAAATCTGCGATAATGAATGCCCAGGTGCCATGTGCTGCTAACGATTTATGAAGGCCCAGCCAAGTACCAATATCAAAAGTTAGTCTTTGTTGTAAAGCTCAATCATATTTCTGCAGCCCAAATGTCAGTTGGGAGGTGTTTCATCATGCCTTTTCAATCTGGAAATGTTTCCATGATTGCAGTCTTGTTTCTGTGAAATAAGTACTTTTTGATACATGAAGAAAATAAAATGAATGTTTCTTTTATCGAAGGAATGACTTCATGTGGGTGAATTTAATATTGTACAAAATCAATGTTCCAAACTCATGATGGTAAAATAATCCTTGGTGCTGCTGTTGCTGAGGGCAGCACCGACGACAAACTGCCCGATTCCACACCCAAAAAACAATGGGATAAAATTTATACAGCATTGGCATTGGAGGTGTGCTGTTCGCCTGTCAAGATTGTTAATGGCAATAATACCAAAGCAAGAGCACCCAGACAGGATGGACCACCAAAGATAAACAAACAAAATGCACCAGAGTGTTTATCCTTTATAGTTTATGCATACATGGAAAAAAGTAAAGCCCAGGGTGCTTTTTCCTGGAGCATAGCAATAACTGAGAAAACTGGAGAGTTTATAGAACAAGTTACCCCCACAGGTCAATTTAAATAAGAAAAAGAGCAATCAGAGGTTGCAGAACATCACCAGGACTCGTTTTGTGTGGTGTATTTTGTTTGCCATGAAATTCAGAAGACATAACTAGAACTGCCACTTTATAACTGCTGGCAGTGATGACAGGGTAATAAGACGTCCCGCTTTGATTGGACACCTGACTCGAACCCATGACGTTATTTTTTTTTTAATTATTATTCAATTAAAGGTAGAATGGGATTAAAATAAGTTCAATTCAAATCAAATGGAAGACCAAATCGGTACATTTCTGCATTGGAGTCATCAGAAGAAACAAGCAAAAAGCAAAGATGAAGTCATCAGTAGGAACCTGGATAAGATTCACATTTCAGCTGATACTCCTCTACCCTCAAACCCATCCAGGTACAGCCAAGTGCACCTTATTATATATATATATATATATATATATATATATATATATATATATATATATATATATATATATATATATATATATATATATATATATATATATATATATATATATATGAACCAAGATCAATAAATAAATAATTCTGGCTGCCAGACCATGCCTCCAATCAAGTTTAAATTTAAAACATATCCCCCCCCCCCCACGAGATCAAAACTGAAGTTTCACATCACTTGATTAAGTAGTTCCAGAGGAAACATCATTTACCATTTTTCTTCAATCCAATATGGCTGCCAAACCATGTGACCTATCAATTATTCCTTAAACTTTTACAGCCAAGGCTTGGGGAACATTTGTGTGAAGTTCCCCTCGAGAGAAGATTTTTTTTATAGATTTGGGGTAAATCCAATATGGCTGCCAAACCATGTGACCTATGATGTCATATGTGTGAACCATTTGTTCCAAATGGATAGGCAGTCAGACCTGTAAAGTTTCACCTCAATCTGTTCAGCCACTTCAGAGAAGAAGGGGTATTTTTTGTATTTTTTTTTTAATGGCTGCCGAATCATGTGACCGATGACATCATCATTTTTTTTTTCTGTGGCCCATTTTATCCAAAGATGACCTCAAAGATTTTCATACTGATCAGATGTAGCATTCTACATATGGAATTATGAGGTCACAAAAAGAAAAATCACACTTATTCCTCATGAGGACAACTTGCCGTGTGCCAAGTTTCAATTTTTTCCTTGGTGCGGTTTCAGAGATACAGAGGTCCAAAGTGTTTCCGTTTTTCCAACATGGCTGCCAAACCACATGACCTATGACATCATACTTATCATTAAAACGTTCTGCATGAGTAGTCACACCTATGGAAAAAATTTTGTCTCAATCCGACAAGCAGTTGCGGAGAAAAACACGACAGTTCTGTGTGGACAAACAGACAAACAAACAAACAGATCCAAATGCAAACAATATCCCCCTTCCGCCACACAGCGGGGGATAAAAAAAACTCTCCTTCGGCGAAGATAATAAGAGTGATTTTAAACATTATTTGAAAAAAATTCCAGAAGTTGAGCACGATTGAAGCAGTCTTAAAACTCACCCTTATACAAGTTATACACCACCATATTTAACATGTCCAAGTATGGGTGACACTCGTATAACGCGTTCTGAAAATGCATTTTGGCTAAAACGTGAATTCAACAACAACCACCACCATACTCCGTCGTTCAGAACGAGCCGTTCGTTCACGGCGGACAGATGCTTTTGCCGCTCTCCATCGTCCCGTGTGAGCCGTTCATACTTTGCAGATCTCAGCCTGATGCTATTGAGAAATGGTGAAGATGATGACCATGTGGATGGGGCATCAGAACCAACAGAACGTGCCCTTGTCTGGAATGGTCATTCAAGAGAAGGCAAGGCGTTTGTATGGTGATCTAACAAAAGATACCAATGATCCAGTGCCTTTTGCTGCCATTCATGGATGGTTCGAGTGCTTCAAGATTCGCCATGTATTCCACAATCTCAAAAGGTAAGCTGCTGCTTCTGATTAAGCTGCTGCCAAAAAAAAATCCAGCTGTTTTCAAATCATTGATTGCAGATGGAGGTTACACACCAAGCAAGGTGTTTAACCTCAATTAAACTGGACTTTATTGGAAACACATGGCCAGCTGCACTTTCATCTCCATCAACTCTGGCATTGAGGTCAGAGGTTTCACAGAGGCTGAAATCAGCGAAGCAAGCCAACAGATTGTGGACATTGCCCTGCAAGTGGGATTTGAGGAAGTCAATGAAGATGATGTTGAGGAATTGCTTCTCACACACAGGGAGGAGCTGAGCAATGAAGAGCTTCTGGCTCTGGAGGAGGAGGGCATCAGAGAGGAATCAGAATCAAGTCCTGAGGGGGTTGTGCCTGTTAAAACTGCCATGACGAAGGTCATGGCTAAAGGTTTCAAGTCGGTCGATGAAGCCATGGCCATCTTTGATGAACATGATCCCGAAAGCATGATAAGTTTCAAGGTACAGAGGGAGATGGAAAATGTCCTGAAATGTTACAAGAAGGCCTGCAGAAAATGAAGGCAGCCACTCAAGTCTCCATTATGGAGTTCTTCAAAAACAAATCCCAAGCGAATGAGCCTCAATTTCATCTTCTGCACCTTCAGCCTTAACTGGACAGCCTGACACACCTGAATTAACCTGCCACAAGCAATATGCCCTGCATCCAACCCCATTCATGATAACACTCGTGAAAAAGTAATTCATTTTAATGGTTTTATTTGTTGGATGTTTTATCCATGCATTGTTCACAGCTTTTTTGAGGTTTTAATGTTGGTCTTCAACCTTAAAAGGTTGAAATCTTCCCCGTTTGGAACATAACCAGGTTTTTACATGTTAAATATTGCCCTGCTGACACGTGTTTTTGGATAACATGGCGTTTCACGGGAACGCATACCGCACATTATACGAGGGTCTCCTGGACTGCAAAACTGGAGGTTCTTGGAAGTGATAAAGCAGCGAATTTGTGTCCGACAGTGTTCAAGCGTATAATTCAATTTAAATTTAATGAAGGTTGTAAAAGTTGCATTAATAAATAAATTCTGGGTTTTCCCACCGTTTTACCCAGTGTCTATTACATCACCGTATCTAGCACATTACATTAGCTATTCGTGCCTATTGTGTGTTTCCTTTATGACATCCTTTAAAATAATAAGTTTCTTGTTTGGAATGACTTTCAATTTTGTTTCACTGCAATTCAGGCAGACAATAAAAATATCTCACTCCTCTCTGCACATGTACATTCAGGACAAATTTAGAACCTAAGTCCGGTTAAATGGAAAACGTCTTCCAATTCGTGTTCAAGATATAACATTCGATTTAAATTAAGTTGTTTCTTGATCATAAACTGAATTTTTTTTTGAATCAAAATTACGATGTCTTTAAAAATTAGAAATTAAAAATAAAAATTAGGATGTCTGTCATGGATGGCACTGTTTAACACGAAGAAAAACACACCAACTTTGGAATGGGGCGATGGCAACACATCCTGTGGTGTCAAACTCAAGCCCAGCGAATAACAATGTCCAATGATGTGACAACGGAATGAATGTCTAAAAAGGTCAACAATGTGGGCACACACGGGTTGGGGAAGCACCAGTAAAATGAATGACTGTTGTAATGCTCGTCCTCATCCCCTGACAAAGTGACCAGAGAGAATCCAAAGGGAACAGTTGCCAATACTGGTGCAAAGCAGCCTCAAACTGTGTTAGAGTCTGCACAGGAGAGTGTGCTTTCATAATCATACAACCAAGAATGTCTCAATCATGCTCCATTATATTTAAATCAAAACTTATTGCTCGCCAAAGCAATGTTGTGATGACTGTTTCACAACATGTTGGTAACTCCACAAAAACGATCGGGTCTGGCACTGTCATCCATGTCTACCGGAATTGTGAGAAGTACGTGATTGTCAAAATGTGGAACAACACGTTACAAAATGCCTCTGGATGGTATTTTTTGCCCTTTAGGTTACGCTGGACAGTAACATGGTCAAGCTTCAATCGTAACAGGCAGCCACATAACGATTCTGTCACAAAACAGGATGAACTCTGTAATGTTCTTTAGTGTGTCGGCCATGTTAGGTTATCTCCAAACTTAAGTTATACCAGCAGTCAGGTGCAGGAGTAAGACTTGTCAGACCAATGAATCTTCTTCAAGGATGCACGATTCCGGTGTTGACATGACCAGACTGTCAAATGGGCTGCTTTGTGTTCTCGGGTGAAAGAGGGCATCTTATCGGTCTACAGGCTTCAGAGCCTGCAGCAGGAAGCCAGTTCTTGTGGATAACCTCTGAGTGAGATTTCATTTACACCATAATACTGTGCTTGTGGCAAAATGAATACATGTGACAAGCCTGATTAGAGCAACATTTTCTATGTTCGAGGTTACCATGGGTCATCCACATTGAGGCCGACATTAAAATCATCAGTATGTTGGTGCTTGTGGACCAATCAGATGATAACAGTCCTATGTAACCCAAGTTGACGTCCAATTTTACTGTGTAAGATTGCAGCATTGTTCAACCCAATAATTTGCTATCGCTGAGCCGAAGTCTTCTACGGGTCATTGTAACAGTCTGTCAAAGGAAATATGCAATTATACCATGACAGTCTCAAAACGTTGACCAGGTGAAAATGTTTTTTTTGTTTGTTTGTTTTTTTTTCCAACTTGATATTCCTATTGGGATGCCCATGCCGACTGAAAAATTGCTTTGGCCGACTTATGAATGGAAAATATGTCCTGTGAATGGAAGGGTCTTTCATTTGTTTCATCAAAATCAATTCAATATATTTCCTGTTTTTGCAAGCAGTACGATGTTGGGTGCTCAACTCCCCCCCCCCCACCCCACCCCGTGTGCATCATTGATCCAACTCTCTCATTTAGAAATTATGCATCACGAGGAAGAGTATCCGTCCCAAGTGAAGGGAAAAGAAAGCAAAGGTACCCATCCCCAGTGACAGGAAAAGTTTAAGTTAATCCATCAATTTAAATTATTTCATGGACTTTAAAAAGGTTAATTGCGACATTGCACTCTTGGTTTCACGTAGAGCCAAAGCTCAGATACTTATTCTGCACACTGTCAAATGGTGACCTGCAACATCGGGCAGCAGAGGTTCGATTTGTCTAAAAAAAAAAGAGGGCGAAATTTGCTGATTGCGAAATAAAATTTGACATCAACATTATTCATGCCTGTTCTCCAGTAACCTCAAAAATGAGTGAATGTTGAGCTTTTCAAATGTAGTACAAGAAGCGGCCACCATAAACAGGACACACATAAACACACAGACAGACTCTAAGGTTCGCAATATGTAATAGATGACTTCAATCCAAGGAACTTAAATACAGAGAGAGACCATTCAGCCCATGAAGCCTGTACAATGGATGCCAACCTATGACAGTTTTTTTTTTTGGTATATTGAGTCAAGGCTCATGGAAGAGCTAGAACACCAAATGGATCAGGACCCAACAGGACAAAATGAGCAGCAGAGAGATGGGAAAAGACACAAACAGTGGAGTTAAGGACAAAAGAGAAGAAGACAATTCAAAAGAGAAGAAGACAAAAGAGAAGAAGACAACTTGGACAATTAATGGGATGGGGAAGGATTGGATGGACAGGAATGAAACAGAAGGAAACTTCTTCCACCTCCTCCCAATCCCCTTCCTCTCTCTCTCCATCCCTCCCCTCTTCCTCCCCATCACCCTCTCTTCTCTCCCTCTCCCACTCTCTATATTTGTCCGTGCTCTCTCGTTTTTAAATGTCGAGCGTCAAGTAAGGAGGCAACAAACACCATATTTAAAATCTTTCATACAACTCATAAATTGCCCGGGGGTTGAAATGCCAAACTCCAACACTGAACGAATGTCATCGAGTCCATCGAAAGTAAAATGAATGTTTATTGAAGTTTATTATGAAACGTTATTTTTTAGGTCAAATACTAAATGGAGGTTTTTCTTCAATTATATAACCACCTTGCACTGTTACCTTTGTTCAAAGACTTTCAATATAGGTTACTGTTATTAACAATGCCGACATGGTTTGTTCAAATTTGTGATAATCCTCATACTCTGTCTCAGAGCGTCGGTGCCAACGAAGCAACTTCCAGAGAAAGGGTTATACTGGGTGGTTTGCCATTGTTTTCCAAGCAGTATTTCGGGCAGGATTTCGGCCACGGTGCTGGCAAGAGGTCGCCCCCTCTTTGTGAATGACACTGTGGGGATAAGTCTGGTGTTGGCTTCCCTAAGATCTTCAGGTCTTGAGTTTGAGACCCTGTCGTGACATTGAAATAACACCAGGTGGGTTGACTCAGCCTGTCATCCTTCCAAAGTCGGCAAGAGGAGTACCAGCTTACTGGTAACAGGGCACTACATCAGCGGCACAGACGCACTTCCAGAAATGATGCAACCAGCAGCCACAGGCTGCATACAAAAAAAAAACAATCATCGAGCTATTTTGCACATATCAGCAAATTGGTGGGTGAGACTAAAAAACCGACTAAAAATAAATTGTGCAATATTTATGCAATCATTAAAAGAGTTAAAATTCAAGAGAAGGTCTTTGGTACGTACCGGGTGGTGAAGATTGTGGTGAAGTTTCATCAAAATAGTGTGTGTAATTTCAGAGAAGTTGCAAATGTTTGTGGATGGACGGACAGATGGACGACGCGTCATCACGTAAGCTCCCCGGAACTACATTCCAAGTGAGCTAAAAATCCATCAACTTCTATTTTGATAAGTGAGATGGAATTTGGCTGAGATGATGGAACAATAAAAAATATCGTTAAAAGAGACAGAACTGATGTGTGGAATAAATTTTAAAAAAGATAACTCCCAAAATAAACAAATGAACAGTGCAAAGTTAAATTGTTTTGCAACATTCACATTCAGCTGATGCCAAAATAAAATAAATTTATATGCATATACATTTTCATGTCTCAAGCACGCATACCCACGCACGCACAAACACACGAACACACACAGCATTTATTTTGCAGCAATTTTCGTAAGTGTCATGACATTTTGACGAATGCATTGTATTTTGCTGGAAACAAAATAGGTTGGCAAAGTTTATCTCAATGTTGGCAAATGCACAATTATTTTGCAAAAAATGAATGTGGCAATTACAGCAAGACAAGATGGCACAGAGTTGATTCACTTGTCTCATAGTAACCTGGTCTGGGTTTGATCTTGACCCAAGAACAAAGCCATTGGATTACCATTTCATAAGGCATAGAATTGCACCAATAAGTGTGGCAACCCTCGGTAGGACGTTAAGCAGGGGACAAGTCCACCTGTATTTGTTGGTGGACATTAATGATTTGAAGGAGTTCTTCAGTGGAATAAGTGGCAAGCATACATGCATAATTGCCAGGTGCTGGCTTAATGGTTGGGGTAGTGGGCTTGGGATCCTAGGATCCCGAGTTCAAATCCCACTCAGCTGTTGAATTAATACCAGGTGGGGTTGACTCTGCCTGTCATCCTTCCAGGGTCGGCAAAATGAGTGCCAGCATGCTGGTATCCTGTGTCGGAGTGGCGACCCATCCAGGATTGCGCCCAACAGCCAAAGAGACTGCTTTGGCAGCACCGACGCTCTGCACAGAGTACGGTCCCAATGGATGGATGGGTGGATACATACATACAGTAGGGAGAACAAGTATTTGATACACTGCCGATTTTGCAGGTTTTCCCACTTACAAAGCACGTGGAGGTCTGAAATTTTTATCATAGGTATACTTCAACTGTGAAAGATAGTTTCTAAAAATAAAAATCTAGAAAATCACATTGTATGATTTTTAAATAATTAATTTGCATTTTATTGCATGAAATAAGTATTTGATACATCAGACAAACAGAATTTAATATTTGGTACAGAAACCTTTGTTTGCAATTGCAGAGATCAGACGTTTCCTATAGTTCTTAACCAGGTTTGCACAGACTGCAGCAGGGATTTTGGCCCACTCCTCCATACAGATCTTCTCCAGATCCTTCAGGTTTCGGGGCTGTCGCTGGGTAACACAGACTTTCAGCTCCCTCCAAAGATTTTCTATTGGGTTCAGGTCTGGAAACTGGCGAGGTCACTCCAGGACCTTGAGATGCTTCTTACGGAGCCACTCCTTAGTTGCCCTGGCTGTGTTTCGGGTCGTTGTCATGCGGGAAGACCCAGCCATGCCCCATCTTCAATGCTCTTGTTGAGGGAAGGAGGTTGTTGGCCAAGATCTCGTGATACATGGCCCCATCCATCCTCCCCTCAATATGGTGCAGTCGTCCTGTCCCTTTTGCAGAAAAGCATCCCCAAATTATGATGTTTCCACCTCCATGCTTCACGGTTGGGATGGTGTTCTTGGGGTTGTACTCATCCTTCTTCTTCCTCCAAACACGGCAAGTGGAGTTTAAACCAAAAAGCTCTATTTTGGTCTCATCAGACCACATGACCTTCTCCCATTCCTGTCTGGATCATCCAGATGGTCATTGGCAAATTTCAGACAGGCCTGGACATGCGCTGGCTTGAGCAGAGGGACCTTGCGTGCGCTGCAGGATTTTAATCCATGACGGCGTAGTGTGTTACTGATGGTTTATTTTGAAACTGTGGTCCCAGCTCTCTTCAGGTCATTGACCAGGTCCTGCCGTGTCATGCTGGGCTGATCCCTCACCTTTCTCATGATCATTGATGCTCCACGAGGTGAGATCTTGCATGGAGCCCCAGACTGAGGGAGATTGACTGTTCTCTTGAACTTCTTTCATTTTCTAATAATTGCGCCAACAGTTGTTGCCTTCTCACCAAGCTGCTTGCCTATTGTCCTGTAGCCCATCCCAGCCTTGTGCAAGTCTACAATTTTGTCCCCGATGTCCTTCGACAGCTCTCTGGTCTTGCCCATTGTGTAGAGGTTGGAGTCTGATTGATTGAATGTGGACAGCTGTCTTTTATGCAGATAACGAGTTCAAACTGGTGCAGTTAATACAGGTAATGAGTGGAGAATGGAAGGACTTCTTAAAGACAAAACTAACAGGTCTGTGAGAGCCGGAATTCTTACTGGTTGGGAGGTGATCAAATACTTATTTCATGCAATAAAATGCAAATTAATGATTTTAAAATCATACAATGTGATTTTCAGGATTTTTGTTTTAGATTCCGTCTTTCACAGTTGAAGTGTACCGATGATAAAAATTACAGACCTCTACTTGCTTTGGAAGTGGGAAAACCTGCAAAATCGGCAGTGTATCAAATACTTCTTCTCCCCACTGTACATACATACTTACGGGAAATTGGCATCCATTATTCCTTGTCGACAAATAAAAGGCACACCCAACCAAAACAAATGCACAAAATACTACTCGATGGAAGAAATCAACAAGACGTTGATTGTCGTGAACAGTCGTGATCATTCTATCGCCAAACAAGTGAAATCCTTCAATACAGCGCGTATGGTGAAGCAAATGAGTACACAAATGTTAAAATATGCAATTTATGCTTTTTCAGTTGAAAAACAATTAAAAAACGTACTTAATATTTGAAATGTAAAAATCTTGTTATTATTGTGATAAGCACATTGATATATAACAGAAGGAATGAAATCGTTCGATACAGCGTGGCAGGGGGCCGCAAAAGAATGATGTAAAAAAAATAATAATAATCATAAAGTTAATGTACAGACAAACAAATTATGAGTAAAATGTAAGCTTTGCTGATGAAAAGATGAAAGCAAAGCTAAAATATTTGTTGAACAAAACATTGAAACATAGTGGTTACACCAACTACATAATATTAGTTATATTGTTATTATATAAAATACTAGGTGAATGCACCCGGCGCTGCCCGGGTTCTTTTTGAATGAATTTAATCTTCTATACATATGTCTGACGCGAGCACAGTATCAGTTCCCTATTGGGCCATGGCAGTCATAGGCTAAGGGGGTTGGTGAGGGGGAAACACACCCCATTTCCCACCCCCCCCCTGGCCGAGGGGCCTTGCCACATAACCTATAACCTTCGCGTGGCCCATCCTGACATTTTTTGTTTCAGTGGTTAGCTCCTATATTTCACCTTTCAGGAGATTAGCGCGTGCAGACAAACAGACAAACAAAAACTTAAAATCATATGTTAGATATATTGTATATGGCGTTGGCCCCATGACAATCGGCTGAACTTGAAAAATTAACGTTACAAAATCAGGTGATTATGTCATAATTCGGAAACCGGAAGTCAGAAGTACAATTCTTTTACATCGGGACACTCCCGAGTACATGTTCTGTCAGCATGTGAAGTTTGGTGAGGATCAGTCCAGTACTTTTTGCGTGCATAGGTCACAGAGAAACACACAGACACACTTTCAACTATATATATATATATATATATATATATATATATATATATATATATATATATATATATATATATATATATATATATATATATATATATATATAGACGAACACATTTTGAATTTATGCATATTTAATATTTGCATATTTTGAGTGTACAGTACAAAGTTATGTAATTAATTCAGGATGTCCCTGGTTGAACGAACCACTTATCACTTTGCCACCAATATCTGCCAGAATTGTAAGTAAATTTCAACGACTAATGCATGACGAAACACTTGTTTATGGCTAATATTAAAGAGAATGATGGCAGAAGAAGAACTCAGCTTTCAGCGTTCGGCACGAAATGCCATGGTGGGCGGAAATGACGTCTTTCGTCCGTTCGTACATGAGAGGGGAGCGTTTATTGTTTTTTTTTCGTCAAGCAATAAATTCAATGGTTTTCACATATAAAACACATTAGTTTCACAAATTTCCATTGAAATACTCGGGATTTCCATCAATTGTCACAATTTCCGTCTAGGTTACGCACTGCCATCTACCGGACGGCCGTCATTGGCTCACTTGAGGCACGTGGGGGGGGGGGGGACATTTCAAACTCGGTGCAATTGTATACAGCGCACGTGCTGTAATAACTTATAAAGTCTCTTCAAAGAAGATTTCTCCTCCCCCCACCCCCCTTTAAAAGCCCTTAAAACACCAAAAAGAATAACAGAAATTTTAACTTACCCCCCTCCAACTCCAATGGTCACATCAGTCAAAATTATAGGCGAGTTAAAAAGTGGGTTTTTTGGTATTTGGAGGGTTTAAAAGGAAAAGCTTATTTGAAGAGACTTGACTGGTAGGTACAAGTTATCAATGTAGATTGATGTACAACAACTGCAATGGGAAACAAGTATGGAGACGGCGATGGTTCACGAGCAATGTACACAGATCGCCTATATTATTTTTTGACCTTCGAGGGGACGCCACGGGCAAACTGGCAGGAATCGGGAAAAACGTAAATGATGAAAGTTGGAGTACTCGAAGAGCACTACTTGCATACCAACTTTCATTCGAAACAGTTGAAAACCCGAGGAGCTCGATGCCCAATTTATTGATTTTTTGACATTTTCTAAGTTCATGACCTTGTGACCTTGACCTTGGGACGAAAATGAAAAAAAAAAAATCGAGCTCCGTGGGGCTATGCAGGTGCCATTGGGCAAACCAAATACCGAAACCCCTGCCAGATTCGACAAACCCCCTCGGAGAAGATGTAACTTGAAATCGGCTACCCCCTAAAAACATACATGTTTTTTGGGTGTGGCTCCACCCATAATGGGCGCAGCACGCCCATTGTCAGGAAAACACAACTAGATCATGATATAAACCTCCCACCCAAATTTTATCAGGATCGGATCAAAACCCACGGAGCTATGCTCGGGACAGACAGACAGACAGCCAGACAGACACACCCATAACAAATATAGTGGTCACTTACTGACTCGTGAACCAACAAGGAGAAGTTGACGTTTTGGCATTAACCCTTCATCTTTCCGACATTTCCACAATTCTGTCCACATTGAAGCATTCCATAGAGTACATGCAGTGAAAAATACACAGCGAACCTCAAGCAGTCATTTGATCAGCATACCCACACACAACGCCATGCCCGAATCTTTTTGAAAGACACCTAAATGTGAACGAGCCAACCAACTTTGGTTTTAATCCAAAAGAAGCTTCAAGATGCAGCATCTCCTACTGACACTGCATCCCAACAATTTATAGGTTGTTCTGACCCGGCAAGATATCTCACCCAAATTCAACACCTTAATTATGCGCACACGACCAAGTGAGCGACACCGACACCCCAGATGCAATATATTCTACAAACTGAAAAAAATCAAATAACTGAACAAATACTTACCCCTTCACATCAATTAGAAACATTTAGATGCTGTCATAGTCAATTTTCAGTGTTATTGCACCTCAGAGGGAAAAGTATCCCTTTGCACAGTAAAAACAAAGGTCCAGCAAAGCACCTTACAGAACCACTTATTATGCCAACATGATAAATTAATAAATGGCTTCAAAAGGAACGATAATGGATTAATGAATGCCGACAAAGGAAAAGAAAAGAAAAAAGAAAAATGAGCTAAGAGAGGGGTTGTGTATGTAAAGAATACAGATGTAAACGATCGAGAAAAAGCTGGTTTAAGGAGGACAGTAAAAACAATGGTGAGAGAAGGAATATAATCCAAATAGCGAGTGATGGAAGAAGAAATATATGCAAGATAAGGCTATTCTGAGACCAATTAATGAGATAAGGAGCAGATTAAACATTCCATTTTGAGTTGGACTTCTTGTTTTGTTTTCTTTTCAATCCCTGTGACACCATTTCAAATGGACATCATAAAACTCAGAATAGGAGATTCCATAACCACATTCAGGCAGAACGTGGAATATTGTTTGTTGAATGGCAGACCAAAACCTCATCAGAAAAATCTCACATTCAGGATCCACTGTGCCAAAGCATACAAGACTCACAGGGTGCATGATGGTACCCAGCAGATTCTGGTTGGAGACACCTTCCAGAACAATCTGCACATCACGCTGAAGGAGTCGTGACTCTGTGAAGAACTTTGCCTCAGCCGCAAAAGGCTCCAAAATCTCCACACCATCGGTGTCACGCTTTGTCATCGGACACTGAGGAAAGATGGGCAATCGGTAAGAGTGAAAGTAAAAAAAATGTATATATATATATATATATATATTTCCGATCAGGTAATCCAACATGTTAATGCAAGCACACACCACAATGTGGTATTTCCAGTCGGTGAATCAATGAAGTACAGTGTCACATCAAAAGGAACACTTGTGATAACTATATTTGTGTTACAATCAATAAGTCAAACAATATAAATGTGAAGAGTAGGGGTTTGGGGGGATTTTTTCTGAAGGGTTCGGACACTTTTGGAACAATCGATCAATCCACGGAAAATATTTGTTTGTAACAACTCAAATGGGGTAATTAGGAAACTCCTTCAACAAAGGTACTTCAAGGTCATAAACAAGGCTGAAAACGTAATCGCATTTGCCAAATGTCGTTTTGAAGATCCCACACGTTATCAATCTCAGTTGGATCAATCAAGCATGCCAGCACTTTCCATTATATTGATCTCTTAATCTGCCGGAGAAGTCTCCAACCAGAAAAGCATTTTTCTTGCCATGAAACTTCAAACTCCAACTCCATAGGGCAATGTGAATTGGTGAAAGAAGCTCCCTCCCTTTCACCTATCGTGCAGGAGAGATTCCTCAAAAACAAAATCTGCTTTGCAGTTGAATTACACTGAAATAGCAGGAAAATATTTTCTTTTTTTTATATTACTTATGTTAATTTATTCAGACATTTCCATTTCTCAATGAAGAACCTTGTGTTATTCATCCAGCTATATATATTAATGTAACCGATTTTTATTGGTAAATTTGTGCCTGCACTGCTTATGCTACAGTTTCCAATTTTGAAGAGAGACAGACAGACAAAGAGATAGATAGATAGTGGTATGAATTTTTTTTTCACCCCAGTATATATTTTTAATCTTGACCTCGAATGAAGCTTCAGAAACATTTTTAACATTTCAGGAAACATTTCTGTTCAATCAAAATTAGAATTTGCAAGTGGGAAAGAATGTAGTTCCATGAAAAGACAAAACACAATTTACGAGTAGAGCATGCTTTCGCACCACAAGCAAGTATTAAGATGCATCCTACGTGCAAACAAAATTAATATAAGCTTTATATATTTGATGAAGTCGTGTGTGAGAAAGTTAAAATGGAGGATATTTGGCTAATTGTTTGATCAGGTCTTGTGAGAATATCTCGAGACTCCATCATCAACTATTATTTAAGTTTGGATGGTTTTTCTTGGAAACAAGTTCCTATTGCATTGCATTTGATGTAATAAAAATGAATTAATGATTTTAATATAGTAGATTATTGAATTAATATTATTGATTAAACACTTAAATATTGTTGCAGGCCAGGGTCTGGTGGCGAGAACGACCGCAAGGTGGGGGAAGTCACGTCGTCTCCCACCAGACTTCCGGAATTGTAGGCCGTCACTCACGGATAATTCCGTGACGCAGCAGGTCGCTAAACCGACCGTCGACGCCAATACCTCAACTGTGTAGTGTAGGGTCTTCCTGCCAGGTGTAATCAGTTTACCTAATTAACCACACGGTTTCGACTACCGGGGAACCACGACCTCGGTACGCCTTTCCCGAACCGGATCACTCTACCAACTACGGTAGAGTACCAACTCCGGATCGGATGCAGCCGAGCGGAACTACCGAGGACGTACCAGCTGGAATGAACAGATTATCGGAGAGAAAGACCCGGCTAAACTCAGATCCGAACCATGCTGGACCAATGAAGGAAAAGACAAAAACGAACTGGGAACATTTCTACAATTATATATTTACACAAAGGCGAGGAAAAACATGTGGTACAGGAACAGGTTTATTGGTGTGTTATGTAGGGGACAGGAGATGTAATGCAACAATTTTACAGCAACTTACAAAAGAGGACACAGAGCAGACTTGTCGCGAGAATAATACAGGCAAGAATTACAATAATCAAAAAACTTAAACCGTTTTTACTTAATAGACAGGCGCCAAACACTCAGACACACACTCGGACAAAATAAACCCAGTTGAAGGCAAAGGACTTTTGCAGCCACGGAGGGAGGGGGCTGAGGTCGCAGTTCTTTTGGGACCTGAACGTTCCGAGGGAAGGGATGCTCCATGGTGTGGCACCCGACAGAGGTCGTGCAGTTTGACCCACAGCCGCACGTGTGGAGACCGTGTCTGCAAAGGAGCCCAGGTGGAAAGCGCGGAGTCTAAGGTATGGACGGGGCTGCAGACAGGAGCAGCATCCGACCGAGGCCTGGTCGAGGTCTTTTCAGCTCTCTCACAACCAACCAACAAACGAACGAACGAACGAACTTTCAAATCCAACCAGCGAAACTCTTCCTCCCTCAACCAACAACAAACTCTCCGAATTTCTCACTACCAACCAGCCAACTCTCCGACTCTCTCACTCTACTCTGAGGATGGTGTCGTAATTTATAGATCCCCAAGGTCGGGGATGGGCCTTGACGAAGCCGACGTCATCGTCCGTCCTGATTGGATAGGACCTTCATGGGGTCCGCCCTTTCTGGGCAGGGTTTCGGCCAGGCCGGGAAAGCCCGCACACTTCACGCGTGTCTGGACCAGTCAATAAGGAATTGGAACGTTTGGAGAAGCGAAGGAACTGGAACAGCGAACGCGAAGATTTTGCCTCGAGAAACGAGACAGCAGATGGACAATGGTGCGCTGTGGCCAGCGAACCAAGGGCAGCAAGCGCAATGGTACCATGCATCGCAATGGAGGGATTATAATGATTTATTAATCGAACTAAAAACCATCGCAACGCAGCCCAGTGTCTTCCCACTACACACAAGGGAGAGATCTATCTACACATACACTTATGGCATAACTAACTACGGGACAACTGTATGTTTGTATGCATACGGTTCCTTGAACCGTAACAATATATACAGTATATACAGTATATATATATATATATATATATATATATATATATATATATATATATATATATATATATATATATATATGTATATGTTAAGGTTCGGGGGTGGGGGGATTCAGACAAGTGCGTCA
>NC_140966.1:18144818-18187318 GCF_056783735.1 Eptatretus burgeri
ACCCCAGCATCAAAAAACAAAGGCGAGTGACAGCAATTTAAATCGTTCATTGTAAACAATGAAAATAGCTGAGTGGTACCGTTTAAAAGTCGTTGAGTGTAAAAAAAAAATCCAATTGTTGAGCGCAAGCATCTACTTTCAATAGTGGAGATGCAGCCATTTAAATCGTTGAGTTTATCATTTAAATCGTTAAACGCAAGGACAATCCATCATAACCCACACCCTCCCCCTCACACTCACCTACTACTGCCAACATGAACAAACTACTACTAATACTAATACTAATACTGATACTGTTACTGCTGACATGGACATCGACTCAAAAAGGACTCGAAAACACTGTTGGGTTCCCCTTTTATGAGCAGCATTTTTATATACCAATTCCCAAAACCGCTGGGAACATGTCTTTATATGGCAGTTGTAAGCTAGAAACACGTTAATTTATTTATTTTTGTCGACCGGAAGACGTCATTGGAATACGTCTACATACGTCGATGTGTGTTGGGACTACGTAAAGAATTGGTTCAAAGCACGTCAAGCATAAGTTAGAAATGTTTCGTGTAAAAAATACATTACCGCGACGTGTTTCGATTTATGAGTCGCTTATAAGTAGCCTTTGTGGACGTGTGTAAGCGTCCACATATCGTGTGTAAAATTTATCCCCATCGCATGCAGAACGTATGACATACACCAAGTACGTCGTAAAATTTTGAACATGTTTAAAATTTCTTGACCTACTCTACTTACTACGACGTATGATAGTGTACTTTAGCGTTGTACTCACGTATACCAAACTTACTCATACCGTATTTGACGTGCCCCAACGTTTTAGACACATTTTTCTTAGGTCGGCATACGCTGGCAAGATCGCCAAGGTGTGACCGCGATGTTGTCACTTCCATTTCTACGGCAGTTATGATTCGAATCGTTGTGCGTCAGCCTTTTAATCGGCTACGTCACGACATCGTCGGCGATGCGTGCAACGCGCTATGCCTAAGTTAGACTATCGTAGGGCATCGGTTGTGTAGGCCGACAACAGGTTCAGCATTCGTTGGTATAAGTTATCTATAACACAACGAAACGTTCTGTGTCCGTTACCAATGCGTTATACATAAGACCAAGTCGCTATGAATACGTCCGAATCTTTTAAAAAAAACATCAAAAGTTCAACGTAAGCCAGCGTTTTAGATACATTTTAATGCGTTCCCATCGCTGGCTAAAACGTCAAGGTGTGACCGGGCCTTTACCAGCCATTCCTTATGAACCATTTAACTTTCGTGCTTAAGCCACTTTTGCGAGCACCCCAGAGTCAATAGTGGTACAGTTCGTGTCCTAATGAGGATGTACAGTTGGCAGTTGCCACAAGGAAGAGCTGCACGTTTTTTTTTGGGGGGGGGGGTACACCATGGAGGCTCATATGAGAGCAAACGCACAAACATACAACAAGGGGAACAGGAGACAAGAGGGGTGGGAGAGGGAAAGCAAAAGCAGTGGGGAATCGAGGCATGAGATCTGTGGAAGGGAAAGGGATGGGGGATGGGGTACAGAGGGGAAACAAGATGGACACTCCAGGGACTTTCAGGAAGCAAAGCAGGGAATTTGAAGGAGGTGGATTTGCGGTGGATCAGCGGGGGTAGAAAAGATTGTGGTTTTGCATGGGGGAAGATAGATGGTGGTGAACAACCATTTTTAAGGCCTGGAGGGAAGAGTGGGATTGAACAGAGTGTGGGAGTTTATTCCAAAGGTGGGGAAAAAGAGGAATGAAAGAGTGAAGGTGAGAAGTGATTCGTGATTTTGGTTGATTTACCAGAAGGGGGTTGCTGGCGGACCTTCTTTTCAACCCATTTTTGCATCTAATAATTATATCCAATCCTTTCCTTAAATCCATGACACAGATCAGAGCCGGCACCGCGCACACCACCCCGTGAAGATCGCCACGGGGATAGATAATCGCATGCTCAATGGCAGACCCACACGCAGCCTCGTGATAATTTATCATTTTACAGAACGGGGCACAAATAGCACACATCTTCATTCGGGTCTGCGCGCTGATTACAATGGCATTTTATCATCACATTGTACAGGACGCGCATGGCGCACATCTTTCTTCAGGTCTGTGCGCTGCTTCACGACGGCGTCTTACCCTCGATTCTCACTCGCCACCGCACTGTTTTTCCCGCAAAGTTAATTTAACATTCACTGGTCTTATCTTGAAGCTAATATCTGTCATATTGATGCCACTGCATGCCTTTGCTCTGATGTGGTCGGGAGAGGATGCTCGGGGGAGGGAGAGGGAGTGGGGATATCTGTGTCACCCTCAGAGTCTGGTGCAGGTTCAGATTGATTTCTCTTGAAGAATGAGTCGAGAGAAAGTTGTCTGCTCATCTTCTTCTTCTCCTTGTAGCATGAAAAAGCATTAAACGCCATTCTTTTCACTGCAGTGCTGCACTCCAAATCAGGATCATTTTTATATGCAAGATCAAGAACCTCATTAACTTTATTCAGGATGTTTGAAAGAATTTTACACGTTAAAACCCTCTCTGATTGGTCCTCTTCTGTTGCTTCTTCAGCCCGTTGATGGTCGAGCTCGAGCAGGTCCTCCTGGGTCAAACTCTCCCCATGAGAATTCAGCAACACCTCGAGATCTCCTGCTGTGACTTCATGGAATCCCACTTCATTGGCCATCTTGGCAATTTCATTGTGCAGTGTGGGTAGCTCGGGTTTGAATTCCATGAAGTCCTTGATGCACTCTGGCCAAACCTTCCTCCAAACACTCTTCAGGCAGTGGTCTGTAACCTCTCTCCAGGCCTCAGCGATATATTCAATGGCTTTCATGATGTTAAAAGACTGCCAGAAGCCTCGAATTGATTGGCTTTCTTTGCCATCGGTATCACGGATGAGCTGAGAAAAGGTCCATCGCAGCTAGTAAGCTTTGAATGCTGCGATGGCGTCCTGATCCATCGGCTGTAGGAGAGAAGTTGTTTTTGGAGGAAGAAACACAACTTCAACTTTGATGCAAGTTGATGAGGAGTCGAGGTCGACTGGTTGATCAGGTGCATTGTCCAACAGTAACAGTGCTTTCTTTTCAAAGTTATGTTTTTCACAATAAGTTTTCACTATTAGACAAAAATCATGCACAAACCAGGTCTGAAAAATGACCCTGGTCATCCAAGCCTTGCGGTTGGACCGCCACATGACAGGCAGGGTAGTCTTGCAGAAACCCTTCATTGCTCATGGTGTTTTGGAATGGTAAACGAGCAAGGACTTTAATTTAAAATCTCCTGCAGCACTGCCTCCAAGCAAAAGTGTCAGGCGATATTTGGCGGCCTTAAATCTCAAAGAACTCTTTTTCTTCACTTGCAATAAAGGTGCAGGATGGCTTCCACTTCCAGAAAAGCCCCGTTTCATCGACGTTGAAAACAAGCCGTGTGGGGTAATTGCAGCGTTCTGTTATCGCCTGTAGGTTGGTAGAGAACTCATCCGCTGCCTGCATGTCAGCACTCGCGGTCTCGCCAGTAATCTTGACACTGTGCAGGTTTCTGCGACGCTTGAAGTGCTCGAACAAACCTCGGCTCGCTGTAAAATTTTCCACCGTCGAACTGTCTCCTCCTTCTTGTTTTAATTTTTCAAACAAACTTTTAGCCTTTTCCATAATAACAAAAGCTGAGTTTTGATGCCATATTTAACACTGCATTCACTTTTCAACAGAAAAAAAAGCAAGCACAATAACGCTATGACACAGCGAGAGGTGGCGGGAGATGAATGGAAATAGAGTGCCGGATGTGGCGTCACTCAAATGGTGCGATGCAGTATTTTTTTATTTTTGAATTGCATGATGCGTTCATGTCGCTGAGATGCGTTTGTGCACCTTTTTTTTAGCATTTTCGTAAAAAGCCAATCGTTAAGTATCCCAGAAGTAACCTTCCTGAAAATTGTTTCTTGCCCCGAGAGCTGGACTCCACTGCTTTACATATTCATTATAAAATATGACTTGAGAGCACCGATAACAAGTAATTTAATTTGCAGTGCAGATACTTTTACCCTCAGGTTGTGTGGTGCTTGTAAAACTTGATCTAATTTAAGAGCATTCATGATGCATGTGTGAAAAACAGGTTTTATACTGTATGCAGTAATGGATTTCAAGCGACGCGAAACGAAACGACGTTAATCGGTGCGACTTTAAGCGGGGTTCACTGTATACATATACACATACATACATACATATACACACGATATCTCAAAAAGTTGTGTCGGGATTCAGTGGACACATTGTGTGTGTGACCACGGCGAATCAATTCGATTTTGGTGAAGATCCGGATCCGGATACGAGAATTATTTAATTTTTAAAGTGATTCTTCACCATTGAGAGACGGGGCCAAAAACAGTATGTAGCATATTATTTCAAAAATTTACTGGGCCCGATATATTCTCCAAGATCAGGCATTGCGTGGTGGAGGTATGCTCTCTAACCAAGTGCCCTTCAAGTTCCGCTTATGGTTTCAGTTTATAAACAGAGTATGTATTTCCTCATATTTTTCCCCGTGTTTTCAAGTAAATGTTGGTTCACGTGTCTGTCTGCCTGTCTGTCTATGTCACTTTATGATCCAGGAACAATTTAATTTCAATTATGTGTGATACTTTGAACATGAATCGAAAAATGAACTTGCAGTTTAGCAGCACTTTGGCTCTGAATTTGTTAAATTATACGGAACCTCAACCCAACCGAGCATGCGCAGGGAGAAGTAAGGTAATCGTTTTGGCCGTGTGCCTGACAATCAAACAAAACTGAAAATCATTCCGAACAGGAAACTTGCTCTTTTTTAAGGAGGTCATAAAGGACACATACAACAGGCACGTAAAATTAATGTATCATCTTTAAATAAGGTGGTGTAACAGACACTGCATCAACAGCAGCAAACTTCCAGGAAAAAAAATTGTACAACCTTAAAATCTTCATGATATTTGAATTGCGTTTTACACTTGACAATGGAAAACAAAAACTTTTTGGCACTTTCAAAACCCTTTCGTTTAGCAGTACTTCGACAAAATATTACAGCATTTTACGTCATCTCGACGAATCAAATTTGCCGCTCAGACCCTGCCTATGCCCTTATTCCTCAAGACAGTGCAGGGTATGGTGTTCTATGAACTTTCAAGTTTGCAAAGTTTTCAGTTTGCTTTTGCCACTACAGCTGCAGTCGTGACGGTACACGCCAATCATCAACTATTCAATATTTTCCTGCAAACAGTCTAGAAATTTCCCTGTGTAAGGTGCAATGCAAAGTTCTTCCATTTGCTGTTCTCTACTTCTCAAGAAGAGAACATGATATAAACGAGAGGGGGAGCACTCGGTAGAGTGCAAAACCTCCACCACCAATACTGCTGGGTCACTTAAGTGAACCTGATATTCTATTCATTGTAGGTCAAAACGGATCAGACTCTACTGAAGCACGATTGAATAAACTAAACTAGATCGACTCGCATGCAGAAATGCCAAAAAAATAAAATCGAAATTTTTTTGAAAAGAAAAGTTGCAAAATTTTTTTTTTCTGCAACAAATTTTTTGCAAGGGTTGGAAATCACTTAAAATATGTAGAAATGCAAAATAAAATCAAATATTATTTAAAATCGAAATTTTTTTGAAAAAAAAGGTGCAAAGTTTTTTTTTTGGACCAAGTCCAAAATCTTCTGGCATGATCCTTGGACCATACCTAATCCCCCCCACCAAGTTTAGTCGAAATCCGTCCAGGAGTTTTTCCGTTATACTGTTCACAAACAAACGAGAGGGGGAGCACTCGGAAGAGTGCAAAACCTCCGCCGCCAACACTGCAAGGTCACTCAAGTGAACCTGATAGCTTATTCATTCAATTTGACATCAACAGTGGTCACAGAGTTTTAGTTTGCAACTTTCGCTTTTAACTTTTACATACTCAATTGATTCGTCATAATGAATTCCTTGAGACAGAAATTGATTTTTCGTGGGTATATCCACCTGAAGTTCCAAAATCACCCGCAATTATAATGTTAGCATGTTTTTTGTTGGAAATCACTTAAAACATGTAGAAATGCAAAAAAAGAAATCGAAATTTTGTTGAAAAAAAAAAGTTGCAAAAAATTTTTTCACTAACAATTATTTTTGGGGGGGGGGTTGGAAATCACTTAAAATGTGTAGAAATGCAAAAAAAGAAATTCAAATATTTTTTCAAATTGGCCGCCATAGCGGCCATATTGGGTTTTGCACCAAGTCCAAAATCTAAGGGCATGATCCTTGGACCAGACCTAACCCCCTCCCCCCCCAACCAGGTTTCGTCGAAATCCGTCGAGGAGTTTTTCCATAACACTGTTCACAAACAAACAAACAGAAAGGGGTGAAAACAGTAACCTCCTCCATCTTTGATGGTGGAGGTAAACTCGAAGGGGAGCACTCCGTAGAGTACAAAACCTCCGCTGCCAATACTGGTCGGTCATTCAAGTGAACCTGATATCCTATTCATTCAATTTGACGTCAAAAGTGCTCACAGAGTTATAGTTCGCAACTTTACCTTTTACATACTCAATTCATTCGTCAAAACTAGATTCTTTGAGACAGAAATTGATTTTACCTGGCTATATCCACCTGAAGTTCCAAAATCAGCCGCAATTATAATTTTGGCACGTTTTTTTGTTGGAAATCACTTATAACATGTTTAGAAATGCAAAAAAAAAAAAAAATCGAAATTTTGTTGAAAAAATTTGCAAATTATTTTTTTCTCGAACAATTTTTTTGGGGGAGGGTTGGAAATCACTTAAAACATGTAGAAATGCAAAAAAAAAAGAAATCGAAATTTTGTTGAAAAAAAAGTTGCAAAAAATTTTTTCTCCAACAATTTTTTTTGTGGGGAGGGGGGTTGGAAATCACTTAAAACATGCAGAAATGCAAAAAAATATTCAAATATTTTTTCAAAATGGCCGCCATAGCGGCCATATTGGATTTTGGACTGAGTCCAAAATCTATTGGCATGGTCCTTGGACCATACCGAATCGCCCCACCAAGTTTCGTTGGAGTTTTTCCGCAATACTGTTCACAAACAAACAGAAAGGGGTGAAAACAGTAACCTCCGATCTTCGATGGCGGAGGTTAACTAGAGGGGGAGCACTCGGAAGAGTGCAAAACCTCCGCCGCCAATACTGCTCGGTCACCCAAGTGAACCTGATATCCTATTCATTCAATTTGACGTCAACAGTGCTCACAAAGTTATAGTTTGCAACTTTCCCTTTTACATACTCAATTCATGCGTCATAACTAGATTCCTTGAGACAGAAATTGATTTTACGTGGGTATATCCACCTGAAGTTCCAAAATCAGCCGCAATTATAATTTTGGCATGTTTTTTTGTTGGAAATCACTTATAACATGTGGAAATGCAAAAAAATAAAATAAAATAAAATAAAAAAATCTAAATTTTGCTGAAAAAAAAGTTGCAAAAAAAACTGTTTTCTCTTACAATTTTTTTTTTTGGGGGGGGAGTTGGAAATCACTTAAAATATGCAGAAATGCAAAAAATAAAAATTCAAATATTTTTTTCAAAATGGCCGCCATAGCGGCCATATTGGATTTTGGACCAAGTCCAAAATCTAATGGCATGATCCTCGGACCATACCTAATCCCCCCACCAAGTTTCGTCGAAATCTATCGATGAGTTTTTTCCGTAATACTGTTCACAAACAAACAAACAAACAAGCAGTCATAGACTGGTACTTACGAAATCGTCAACTTGACCTCTGACCTTGTCTCATAAAAGCTGTTTTGAGAGAAGGTCGCGACGCAAACCAGAAGTTTCTACGATGATTCTGTACCAAACCATCAAAAATCGTAACGTCGACCGAAGCAAAAATCTCCATTTCTCCACGCAATTATTTAATATTATTTTATCAAAGTCACAAAACCGTAATATTTGGCCATTCACCAACAATCTTTACATAATGCGACGGCTTAGCGAGTCAGGCATGCGGCGATAACCTTGATTGGGATAAAAAATGACTTTTAAACACCATCTTTATCGAAAACACCGTCAGCGCGCACACGCAAAACCTTTACGTGACTCAACGACGCGTCTGCTCGAGCGCACTGCACCACGTGACAACCCGTGACGCGTCGAGTGAAATATTTTTTATACAATCTTAAAACGTCTCCAAAACATCCGATTTTTACCAGAATTTTGACAACCGAGTTTTAAGCGTCCTAAGCAATCGCAAAACCCGTAGACAAAATTAAAATCGAAGTAAAAACTAACTTGTAACGTCGAGCGAAGCAAAAATACTCCATTTCTCCACATGAATTTACGGAATTGCGCACTGCATCACGTGACGACCCGTGACGCGGGAGTGAAATATTTTTTATACAATCTTAAAACATCTCCAAAACATCCGATTTTTAGCAGAATTTCGACAACTTAGTTTTAAGCGACCAAAGCGATCGCAAAAAACAGAACAAAATTAAAATCGAAGTTAAAACGAACTCGTAACGTCGAGCGAAGCAAAAATACTCCATTTCTCCACATGAATTTACGGAATTGGGTGATTCCATGTCAAATCATCAAAGAATCTGCAGTCATCTCTCAGATTTTTGTAAAACTTTGGGAACCAATTGGGACCCATGAAAAACGGAAAGACCTCAAATATTTTTGCTAACAGCCTCTTAAGTAGCGAGATACAGACTAACGAACTTTGGACCAATTAACACAACGTCGCGAATTCAAATGGCCATATCTCTCAAAGTACAACACCTAGCGTGCTGGTTTTGGTGTCATTTTAAAGGTATTTTCATGCCCAATGAATTTGTCTGGGCAACATTTTCCTACCTCCAACCACAAAAAAGTTATCACAAAATATAAACTTCAATCGTGAATCCCCAAAAAATGTGTCCTTCAAATTTCCTCAAATTCATCCCAGAGGTACCTTATGATGTCAAGAAGCTTCCACATACATTTTGTGATGGGCACTCCAATAGTTTCTGAGATATGAGCAATAATGTACATGTACGTATGGCATATAGATACGAAAATCAGCATTTGTAATGTATTATACAATCAATAAGTGAGTTCAAGTAGACAGTGTTCACGAACCTGACTTAGGCTTTGAATTTCCTCTTCAATGCAGCAACAGCAGCACTTGTTTCTTCCCCTCAGGCCCAGTTGAAAATGAAAGTATATGATACTTCAAAGCAATTGATGGTTGTTCCCTGTGTTCCCTGTCATGGCTAGGTTAGAATGATTCTATAATACATTACAAATGCTGATTTTCGAACCGATATGCCATACGTACATGTACATTATTGCTCATATCTCAGAAACTATTGGAGTGCCCATCACAAAACTTATGTGGAAGCTTCTTGACATCATAAGGTACCTCTGGGATGAATTTGAGGAAATTTGAAGGATACATTTTTTGGGGATTCACGATTGAAGTTTATATTTTGTGATAACTTTTTTGTGGTTGGAGGTAGGAAAATGTTGCCCAGACAAATTCATAGGGCATGAAAATACCTTTAAAATTACACCAAAACCAGCTCTCGAGGTGTTATACTTTTAGAGATATGGCCATTTGAATTCGCGACGTCGTGCCAATTAGTCCAAAGTTCGTTAGTCTGTATCTCACTAATTAAGAGGCTGTTAGCAAAAATTTTGCTTCGAGTTCTTGCCGTTTTTCATGGGTCCCAATTAGTTCCCAAAGTTTTACAAAAATCTGAGAGGTGACGGCAGATTCTTTGATGATTTGACATGGAATGACCCAATTATGTTTGACCTCACTGTGACCTTGACCTTTGACCGATTTTGACCAAAATCTAATCAGCACTAGCCATCACCCTCCTGAATCACGTGGTGTAATTTGACATTGGTAGCTTCTTCCGTTCTAGAGTTATCGTGCCTACAAACAAACAAACAAACAGAAACGGAAGTCATCAATATACTTACGAAATCTTTAGATTTCGTAAGTAACAAATAAACCAATGTCACCCGCAGGGTGACCCGTATCTTGCCAAAAGGTGACCACGTGTGACTTCTTTAAGGTCACACTGAGGTGACAGAGCTGCCATCCACCAGGAGCAACTTTTTGAGGAACATCTGCCTACGAGATATTCCGACGAGAATCGTTCTGCAGAGTAACCATGAAAAATATGCGTTTGCCTCATAACATCACCAAATGACGTCATAATGTCTCAAGCTTGACATATCTAGAAAGCACTCATCGACATGTTCAATTTGAGGTACTACACGATATGGTTCCTAAAACTTGAAAATTTGACCTTGGGGTCAAATATGTTTGACCTCAGGCGCTAACCATGAAGGTCAAGGCCAATCGTCACCAAAAATTAATCAGCTGAGCGCCAGACCATGAACTATATTCCCATGAAGTTTGAAGACGATCCGATCAAAATTACTCAAAAAATAAGGATTTCGTCGACTCCCCTGATTTGCGACAAAGTGACCTTGACCTTTAACCTTGACCTTCAAAATTTTATGCGCTGAAAAGGACCTCTATAGGCCTCTGATATGCGAAGTTACAAAAATTTCCAATGATAACTGTACTCTGCAGAATTTTTTATACGTGATTACAGACAAACTAAAAACAAAAATAAAAAAAACATACAAGCTGACTAACATATCTTGCAAAAACTTCGTTTTAGCAAGATAACAAACAGAAAGGGGTGAAAACAGTAACCTCAGATCTTCAATGGCAGAGGTTAATAAATTAATAACTTGTGCCTTTAAGCACTTGATATGAATGCCCTTTTGTAAACTTTTAGCTCCAAACATCACAAACCAATATACATGTTGATTCGTTACACTTGCTCATGAGTCATGAGCCATCCTAAAAAAAAAATTGATTTTTTTTTTTCTCTGAACTTTGTTGCACATCATGCATACAAGTAGTTTAAACAGACAAGTATAATGTCAACACAAATTGTGTAACTTTTAAAGCACGTCTCGTATTATATGAAATCAAATGCTCTGTATTTTTTGATCTATCAATGTGATATTTCAACTCACAACTATAAGTAATGGCTCCACTGACAAAGTCGCCAGAGGCTTTACGTTTTCAGATTGTCCGTCCGTACGTCCATGCTCATTAACTTCCGCCATCGAAGATCGGAGGTTACTGTTTTCACCCCTGTTTGTTTGTTTGTTTGTGAACAGTATTGCGGAAAAACTCAACGGATTTCGACGAAATTTGGTGGGGGGATTAGATATGGACCATGCCATCAGATTTTGGACTCAGTCCAAAATCCAATATCGTCGACCGACAATTAACAGGGTCTATCTGACATTTCATTCAAATTTAGAAGAAGTCCATGTAGAAGGACAACAGAGGAAACTAAGTGAGATTATTTTATGTCACCTTTATATGTACCTGTGATGTAGCACACGATATGAAAATAAAATGTTATGAGATAGCGGCAATTCCACTTTGAATTTTTGATTTCATTTTTCTCAAACTTTAAAAAAGTGTAGTTGGACCCTGTTAATTCTCAGTCGACGATATGGCCGCTATGGCGGCCATTTTGAAAAAATATTAGAATTTTTTTTTTTGCATTTCTACATGTTTTTAGTGATTTCCAACCCCCCCCCCCCAAAAAAAAAATGTTGGAGAAAAGAACTATAACTCTGTCAGCACTGTTGACATCATATTTAATGAATAAGATACAAGGTTCACTTGAGTGACCCAGCAGTATTGGCGGCAGAGGTTTTGCACTCTTCCGAGTGCTCCCCCTCTAGTTTTCTCTATAACGGCTTATCCGATTGACAAAACCTTCACCATAGGTGCAAATACTCATATAGAACGTTTTTATGATGACGTCATCGGTCACATGGTTCAGCGGTCCTTTTATTTTTAACATCAAAACCTTCTTCTCTGAAACAGCTTAACAGATCGAGGCAAAACTCTCCAGCTATGATCGCCTATCCAGTAGTGGGGCAACTTAGCTAAATATAGCATAACAATTGTGCATTTTGTGAGGAAAGCACCAAATTTGGCACACTAGTAGCCTATCATATTATGAACAGATTTGGATATTGGGCCATCTCAAATTCGGCCGCTGATGGCTGTGGCAGCAATTTTCCACTGCCATCAAAATTTTTGAGATGGCCCAATATCCAAATCTATTCATAATATGTTAGGCTACTAGTGTGCCAAATTTGGTGCTTTCCTCACAAAATGCACAATTGTTATGCTAAGTTGCCCCACTACAGGAGGAATAAAAGTTCTCAAACTACGACGTCATCGGTCACATGATTTGGCAGCTGTGATTTTTATTTTTTTTTCCAAGAATAAACCTTTAAAAGTCCTCTTCTCCAGAATGGCCAGACAGATCAAGGGGAAGCTTCACCCACATGGTCCCCAAGCCTTGGGGATACTAGGATGGTCAAGGATAATAGGTCACATTGTCTAGCAGCCATATTAGATTGAACAAAACTTTATAAAAAAATATATATATATATATATTGCTCTTGAACCGCTTCGTCAATCGACGTGAAACGTCATAATTACTATCTGGTCGTCATGGGGAATGTGCGTTTCAAGTTTCAACTTGATTGAAAGCGTGGTCCGGCAGGCAGAATTACTTCATGTTTTTTGAATCTGGGTTTCAGGGATTTAAATCAAACTTGGTACATGGATACATGTATGATGATGTCATGATGTGGGCAGAGGCATAATCTGGCAACATCACGACGTCGAAGAGTGCCCTTCTACTTTAATAAGAATCAAATACAAATAAAATAAAATAAAAACTTGATTTATAACGTGTACAAAGGACGTACAAACCCACACCACGTGGACTTGGACTTGTACTGCAAAACAAAACAACCTTTCAGGATGTAGTTGAAGAGTTTTGCAGTTCTTGTCATCGTGCAAATTGCCTTTTACCCAAAATCTGCAAACCAAGGATTCTTTAAAACTTTCCAGGCAACGAAACCCACCAACACTCAATTGCTTCGACGACAGAACTTCAAAAGAAAAATAATAAAAAAAAATTTCAAAAACTCAAAACTTTGTTCGAAACTTTGACAAAGCTGTCGGGTTGAGGCGGTCACCGCACTCTGTATTTCGGAACGACCCGAACAAACCAGCAAAGGTGCTTTGAACAACTTTCCTTGACGTCTGCACAACATGCGACGTCTCACCAAAACACGTTAACAAATTAACGCGAAATACACGTTTGTGAGCAACGGGTAGAATAACAATGAAGCCAAAACCAATGAACGCGACCACGTGCGTCGGTTCCCAGAGAGCCACAGGAAGCGGAACCAAGAGGCGCAGCCTGCCAACGTGTCCATTCACTGCCGCTTGGGTTCACGGCAAAGTGGAGCGCAGCTCGGACCCAGCACGTGAAATTATACACACCCAGCCGACGGACAGCCTGCTGCTGCACTCCAAAAGCCAGCTCTATCGGTCTCCGTGCAGCTTACCTGCTTCACGATTGCCCTTTGCAATGCTGGAGCGATTTGCACGCCACTAGTAGCCGCCATTTTTTTTTTGTTGAGACGGCGAAAAAAATTATCTTCACTTCCGGTTTACGTATCGCTTCCGCATGCCTCTCGTTAAATGAGCTTCCGTTTTTTTTTACGAATTTAAATAAACTTGCTTCGATATCGTAATAAACTATATTTTCGACAGATATAATGACAAACCGTTCAAACTCGTACGTTACGCATTTATCCGTGCGTCCGACATGAAAAAAATAAAAATAAAGTGTGAAATGGAAAAATATAAAGCACTCAACCGAGCGAACGATTATGTGAAGATATATCCCAAAATAAGTGCTCCCTTCTTTTGGAATACTCTGGAGGGTTTCCACCTTCCCAGATAAGAACCGCGTTTATAATATAATAATGTCTTATAATTTAATGATTATTTCATCTTTAAAAGTTTTAATTATTCAGGTTCAGATGTTAGTCATATTCTTCTTCTTCTTCTTTCGAAAAACAGGCACTGGTCTGAGGTGTTGGCTGAGGGCGTTGATGCAACGCCGCCTGCTGATCATGGTCGGAATTTGTCATTTATCCAGGATGCCGGTGATGGCTCGCCTACTCTTCGCGAAGGACACCGTGGGATATTTAACGTGCACCAACGAATACTGACAGACGGGACACCCGTTTAACGTCCATCCGAGGGTTGGACCAGGCACGGTGTATTTGCTACATCCATATTAACTCAAGATCGATTTCAAGAGACAGCAGCCATCACCACAAGCTCCAGATCTACATTGAGGGAATGGAGATTGATTTTGGTAGTTCCGTAACTCGACTTAACAGTCGTGATTGTCGCCGATTACACGCAACACTGATGATGCCGCAACCCACTACAATATTCCGAGAAAAGCTACACTGATGATGTCATCAAATGCTGATTGGGTGAGGAGGAAATGCATTCAAATTGAGGAGCAACGTGGTTTTGTTGCAGGACGTGTAGTTGAGGGAGCGAGGCCTTCACTACTCACACTGGGGAGAGATACCACATCAAATCTTTTTGTATTTCTGCTCCCACTGCCAACGATGACATCATCCAGTAATACCTCGAGTTGTTTAGCAGTAAGATCCTGGGAAAGTTGACGGCTGCAGGTTACTCTGAAGGTGCAGGATGACAACCCTGTATTCATGAAGGCAACAAGCCTGGTGTTGGCTTAGTGGTTAGGGTGGCTGGCTTGGAATCAGAGTCCTGAGTTCAAGCCCTGTTGGCCACTCAAGCAATACCAGGTAGGGGTGACTTAGCCTGTCATCTTCTGAGGTTGGTGTACATGAGTACCGGTGTACTGTTATAGGGACACAACATCAGTGGCATAGTCACACCCCAACAAATTGTTAGCTACCCAGCAGCCAAGCTGCCATATGCAAGAAGAAAATTAAGATGAGACCTGTTCCTTTTGCCATCTGCAAAGAGTTTGACCAGGCTTTTCACATGAAGCTTGAAAAGGATGGTGTAAATGAGAAAGGTCAGCACTCAGGGTGGACATCCCCCACTCAAATGGGCCAGTTGTCATCAAATGTGATTGCAAGTTGTGGATTATTGGAAACTATTCTGGCACTATCAACAAATATTCCAAGTTGGAGCAACACCGAGTGCCTGTAGGTCTTCGTCATCGGAACCGGCACCTCTTAAATCCAAAAAGATCAAACTTCGATTCATCAGACCATAATATCCGATTCCATTGTTCAGTCCCCAAATCTTGATGTTACCTTGCAAATTTCAAGATTTTCACCTTATTCAGTGATCTCAGCAGTTGTTTCTTTACTGCAACTCTGCCACGGAGTCCTGCCATAATCAGCTTTCTACACACACAGCACTGGATGAGATAATAATGTTCAGGCCTGTTCCCATTGAATTTGTCAGCTGTTGTCTTGATTTTCTACCATCACGTAAGCTGAGCAAGTTCATGGTCCCAATGGATGGATGGATGGATGGATGGTGTATAATGTGTTTAACATAACAGCTAATGAAAGAAAAGAAAAAAAACATGCAATGTGCTCACAGCCTCCACCCACAAATGTTCCCTGAAAAATCATACTACCGCCATGTTGGTGCCATACGAAGCAAATGACATCTTCGATTATGTCATATTCACAATCGCCATTCCCTCCCTATAAGTTTTCCCTTCAGTGGAAAACAACGAAAGTGACTGTTAAAACTATCGTCAAATATCGAAAGGTTGGAGCTGATCGGTGTGATGGGCCTTGTGAAGGCGACAGTAAGTAAAGGCCTCATGCTTCCTTCCTTAGACTTCAGAGCTCTGGTATCAGCGTATGGGAACGTGCAATTGGAATCGATCCGAGCTACAGTCCTGGCCAAAAATATTGGCACCCTTACACTTTTATCAAATAATGCACCGTTTCTACCAGGAAATTGTTGAAATAAAAAATATATTTTGGTATCCACATATGTATTTCTTTGGCTTGCAGTGGAACAAAACATAAAAGGTGAAAAAAATCACTAAATCCTAACTTATTCCACACAGAAAAACGAAAATGGCCCGGACAATATTGTTGGTACCTTTTAGAAATTGTTAGAAATAGATAGATTTCAAGCAGGTGATTGTCCTTTGCTTTTTTATTGAACTCACCTATGGTGAGTTGTAGGTACCTGCAATATAGAAATCACTCATTCATCCAGTTTGAATCGACAAAAGGAGTCATGCTACTGTTTTGTGTCACTGTGTGTACCGCAATGAGCATGTAGAAAACAAAGAAAACCAGATAATTGTCTGAGGACGTCAGACACAAGAATGTAGCCAAGCAAGGACAATCTCAAGGCTACAAGTCCATCACTCGAGACCTTGATATTCCTGTGTCCACCATACGCAATGCTATCAGAAAGTTTAAGGCCCATGGCACTGCAGCCAACCTCCCTGGACATGGCCGCAAACGAAAACTTGATCGAAGATTGCAGTGAAGGATTGTTCGAATGGTGGAGAAAACACCTCGAGCAACTGTCAAACAGATTCAAGCTGACCTTCAGGCACAAGGTAGGACAGTTTAAACTTGCACCATCCGTCACCAACTCAATAAAAGGGGGTTCTATGGGAGGAGACCCAGGAAGACTCCACTGCTTAGACAGAGACAAAAGAAAGCCTGACTGGAGTTTGCCAAAACACACCTGAACAAGCCAAAATCCTTCTGGGAAAATGTCCTGTGGACAGATGAGACCAAATTAGAGCTTTTTGGGAAAGCACATCATCTCTGTTTGGAGAAAACAAAATGAATCCGATAAAGAAAAGAACACCTTCCCTACAGTCAAACATGGAGGAGGTTCAGTGATGTTTTGGGGTTGCTGTGCTGCCTCACGCACTGGGTGCCTCGAACATGTGCAAGGCATCATGAAATCAGGAGATCACCAAGGCGTTTTGGAGCGCAATGTTCAACCCAGTGTCAGAAAGCTGGGTCTCCGCCGAAGGTCATGGGTCTTGCAGCAGGATAATGACCCCAAACACACTTCAAAAACACCCAGTAATGGTTCAAGACAAAACGCTGGACTGTTCTGAAGTGGCCAGCAATGAGTCCAGATCTAAATCCCATTGGACACCTGTGGGGAGATCTGAAAACAGCAGTTGGGAGAAGGCACCCTTCAACTCTGGGAGAACTGGAGCAGTTTGTACAAGAAGAGTGGGACAAACTGCCAGATTTGAGGTGTAGGAAACTCATTCACGGCTATAGAAAGCGCTTGACTGCAGTTATTTTGTCCGAAGGATGTGCTACCAAACATTAAATCAAGGGTGTCAATAATTTTGTCAATTCCATGTCTTTTCATTTTCTGATTTAAAAGGATATATTAAGTTCTGAATCAAAAACAAAGTCTGTGTAATATTAACAATGAAATATAGAATTGTGGAGACCAAATACTTTTGTCATTTTCAACTTATTTTTAGAGAAAACTAGATGACCCGTGAACCTGTTGGGTTCCCGTTGTGACAGCGGTTGATAAAAAAAAAAAGATATTGCGCATCAATGTGAATAAAAAACGGAGAAAAGAAAGTCGAAGAAATTATTGTGCGTAATCTTCTAAACACAATTGTATTTATTAATGAACACAGAAGTATTGGATCAAAATGGCGATGTTTATTTTTATGCTTTAAAATAAATAATTCTTTGTCAAAACTAAATGTTTGAGATTTTTAAATAAATAATTTCAAGAAGAAAAAAAGATAGCTCCAGTGAACTGTACCGCTGAGGTTGTTTGCATTGATCAAATACTCCCGAAGAGAACTTGATTGAATCGGGAATTGATTTTTTTATAATTTTTTTTGTTGCCAGATTTGAACGAAACTTGACACTGCACAACGCAGGAGAATGGTGAGTCAGGTGGGCCGAAAAACTTTATGCTTTCATGTACCGTTTTGGCTGTATTTCGGGAACATACATACATACATATATACATACATACATACATACATACATACATACAAACATACAAGATGACAGTTTTTGTAATATATAGATTGTGAGTTATTTGAAGAAAGTGCAAGGGTGCCAATATTTTTGGCCATGACTGTCCATGTATGCTTTGTGAACCTTGAATCCCCAAACTTTATCGTCATTTGGCTTATATTAAGATTTCTCTCCCGACCATCAGTATTTTTCTCTGTTTCCGTTCGTCATTTTCACCATCATCATCATCATCATCAATATATGGGAAAAAAGGAATATTCCTGCAATCATCCCGGTCTTCTCTACAATATGTGGAAATACTTTTCATACCATTTGTACATGAGTAAAGGACTGTCGGTCAAAAACCTTTGATAACTGTGTTCCTGAGTTTTGGAATACTCTGAAGGGTTTCCACCTTTCCAGCTAAGAACTGCATTTGGAATATAAAACGTCTTGTAATTTAAAGATAATTTCATTACACTGCACTCGCGAAATGAAAAGCGGGGTTAAGCGATCGGTCGCGTATGTGCGCCGTACGTACGTTCATGCGTACATACGTGTCTGCATTTTAAATATTCATTTTCTCAACAACCGTTAGTCTGATTTTCCAAATAGGTGCGACGACTCCTTCAGAATTTTTAGTCATCATTATGACGTCATAAGGTCACGTGGGACAGGCACCATCTTGGAAAAACCGAAAAATTTGCACCTCTATCTCCAAAACCACTCCATGGAAAAAATAGAAACATGGCTCATTGCCTAATATTCCCCATGGGGAATAAGATATGTTAATGATGGTGTCATCAGTGCCTTCATTATGACATCATAGTTCGTCAAATGCAACGCTTGATCCGGTCAGGATGAAAATAAATTTATCTGCAATTGTTGTAAACTGCTAACCGATCAATGCAAAACTTTAACTAATTGATCAACTATCCATGGGAAATATAGTTTGATAAAAGTGACATCATCAGACACTGGTCTGGCAACAGATTGGATTAAAGGGAAAAAAATCCTTAAAAAAAAAAAGAAGAGTTGGCTTGCACCAAGTCCCTCTCAAGACTGCACAGGTTAAGTATTGTGTTGAACACCATCGAGTTTGGAATTTTTTGTCTTCTTCTAATTTTCTCCTTCTTTAATATAACGCGCAGGGGTCTGTAGATTTTTGCTCCACACCAGTCATCCCCCACGCTGGATGAGTTTTTACAAATGTGATTGAATCTCGAATAAAATTATTATGAAAATAAATGATCACAAATGAAGACGAACTCATATAGTCATTGTACACCCTATCTTTGCTGTGATGGCTAATCTATGGGGCAATAACAAAAAAAATGATTCCTGGCAGAGCCTGCCATCCATGCAGGCAAAATAAGCATCGCACGTTGGCATTTGCAGTTCAGTTCTTGCATATGGCAGCTTGGCTGCCGTGTTGCTATCATTTCTTGGAAGCGTGGCCGTGCCACTGATGCTGTGCCACTCTACCAGTACACTGGTACTCATTTTGCTGACCTCGGAAGGATGACAGGCTGAGTCAACCCCACATGGTTGTTAATTCAGCATCCAATGGGGCTTGAACACAGGACCCCAAGATCCCAAGCCAGCCACCTTAACCACAAAGCCAACACCATGCTTTGCGGTATCGGCATGTGTGGCCACACACCCATGCACACAAACCAACATTTTTTTTTGCTTCATAAACGTTCCAGGAGTTCCATGAATCCACCGTCGTTGGAGTCACTGAAATCCGTTAATCCGTTCTCATATCATAACACGACAAACAAACAAACAGACACGGCTCCTTTTATAAAATATCCAGTGGCCTGCAAGAGTATTCACCAACTTCCAACAATGGCACATTTAGATGAACTACGAATTGTGTAGAAACAATTTTTCAAAATTAATTATTTAATTCATAACTAAAGAGATTTAATAACGTTTAACTAAACACTGTTATAGTTGAAGGAGATTTCCTTTCAGGAAAACCTGATATCAGGAGTGTGTGTGTGTGTGTGTGTGTGTGTGTGTGTGTGTGTGTGTGTGTGTGTGTGTGTGTGTGTGTGTGTGTGTGTGTGTGTGTGTGTGTATTTGCGTGTGCGTGTGTTGATTGGTATCTACATATGTGAGTTTCAGAATGTAGAATAGATTCCTCCAAGGGTGGGCTCACAGTATCCACCTTCATTTCGGTAAGGGGTCACGATTCATGGACCAAGCTGTGAAGTTTTCTGTTTTCAAAGTTTTGTGCCGAAGGCTATCTTCTGGGTCGTCACTGAGCCCCGGACAGCTTTCAACTGCAGTGTATTTGAAGTAATATTCCCACGGATGGTTTTTAACATCTCTGTGAGGTTCTTCATCATCACTGGTACAACTTTGGCATTCTTCAACCTCCAGGATCTTTTCACTTCATGCTTGAGGTCTTGGTAGTTGGTCGTTTTCTTGATTTCTGCATCATTAGTCCAAAATCACCGGTATTAACATTTTAATTAGCAATGCCTTCTTGTCTTTTTTTTCACCTAAGTTTGATATCTCGTCACAATGATTTGTTTTCGATGTTCATGCCTGATGGGATCATGAGATCGTACGTGAGCAGCATTTCAATGTTTTCACTGATTGCTTTTGAGTCATTTTTCCCACAAATTTTCTGGAACTTGAATGTCAAAGTTTTTGCAGATGTGCCAAGGGATTACTTTCCAAACTCTGTTGTGTCGTTGTGTGTACAGCTGTTCTGACATGTTTTTTTTTTCATGTTCGGTCATGAAGCATCACACTCTTTGCTGACCACACCTGAACGTCTTTTAATCCTGACAAATCTCAAACTTCCGCTACTATGTCTCTCCGAAAAGACCGTTTTCAACCCCCCCACCCCCCCATCCCTTTCTCAACAATCTTCTGGAAGAAGTCCTTTCATTCAAGCTTCTGTGTCTCACTGTCTGCTCTGATTTTTCCTGGGAAAGCCACATTTCCAATCTGGCCGCCAAAGACAGTCACCGACTGGGAAGTCCTTCCCTGGCACACCTGAGCTCCTGACCACATACAAAGCTTTCATCCGCAGCCTGATGGAGTACTGCTCTCCCCTCTGGGCTGGTGCTCCGCCTCTCACCTTTCTCAGCTTCACGCTCTGGAAACCAAGGCATTTAGGATCATTGGTATCTCCCGGGGTGAGGCTGAGTGTTTGGGCCGCTCACTCTCTCACTGCAGGCAGGTTGGTGGTCTTTCTGTCTGCTACCGTCTCCTCTCCGGTCTCAACCCCACTCCCCCACTCTGTCTGCCATATGTCTCCTCCCCCCCCCATATTTCTGCAGGGCGATCAAGGTCCGCCAGCAACCCCCTTCTGGTAAAACTACGAAAATCACGAATCACTGCTCACCTTCACTCTTTCATTCCTCTTTTTTCCCGCCTTTGGAATAAACTCCCTCACTCTGTCCAATCACATTCTTCCCTGCAGGCCTTCAAATCAACTGTTCACCACCACCTCTTATCTTTCCCCATCCAATCCTCAATCTTTTCTACCCCCGTTAATCCACCCAAAGCCACCTTCAAATTCCCTGCTTTCCTTCCTGAAAGTCCCTATCGTGTCCATCTTGTGTACCCCGTGCTCCCCGCCCCATCCCTCTCCCACTTTCTTGTCTCATGCCCCCCTTCCTGTGCATTGTGTGTTAGTTCTCATACGAGATTCGACAATGTATACAAAAAAAAAACGATGAATGGATCTTATTAGGATGTTTAAGATAATGTAGGGTGTGGGCAACTTTAGGTGCAGTGGAGTTTTTCAACACAGTGGACAGTGTTTGGACCAGGGGCCATGGCTTGAGGGTAACGGAGATGAGAGTTTGGACAGTCTTAAGGCAGGGGTCTTTCAGAGAGTGATTGATGCATGGAATGGTATCCTCAGAAATGTAGTGGCAGTGGAGGGGGGTGGATAAGTATACCGTAATTTGGAATTAGATTAGGTATGTACATGTATTGGAGACAGAGGGGCATGGGGATATTGGCAGGACTTGTCAGTGGCTTTTATGTGGATGTGTATCAATACCTGGGGTTGTTAAAGCACATGTATGATGAGTAGTTTTCTCCTGCACCAAAGTTCCTTGTGTGTATTCCTTGTACATGTAATTTGAGCATAGCTGCCATGGGGGAGGGTTCAGCATAGAGCAACTCGATTAACTCCTGGGCTTGATAGACTTAGCTATGAGGAGTTGCTGAAGGAGACAGGACTTTGTGCATCAGAAAAGAAGGAATTACAATGGGATCTGATAGAGATGTTTAAGATAATGAAGGATATGGAGTATACACAGAATAAGTGCAGAAGATATGCTGCAGAATTGACAGTCATGGGACCAGTGGTCACAACTTGAGAGCAAAGAAGAGGAGAGTTAACACTATAAGACAGGGGTGTTTCCCTCAGAGAGTAGTTAATGCAAAGGAAAAGTGAAGGCAGCAGAAATAATCAACACGTATAAACTTGAAGTAAAGAGGTACCAAGAGGCATTGATGATTGAGGACTCCTTAGATATTGGCAAGATTGAGCAAGCTTGACTGTCCTAATGGCCTCCTCTAACATTGAAGTTTCTTGTCATTATCTTCACCACCGAAAGTGAAGGAGGTTATATTTTCACCCCCTCTCTGTTTGTTTATGCCTGGTGTTGGATTAATGGTTTGGGTGGTGGGCTTTGGATCCAAGAGTCCTGAGTTCAATCCCACTCAGCTGTTGAATTAATACTAGGTGGGGTTAACTTCCGAGGTCAGCAAAATGAGTGCCAGCATGCTGGTATACCGTGTCAGAGTGGCGACCCATCCAGGATTGTGCCCAATTGCCAAGGAGACTGCTGAGGCAGGCAGCACCAACGCTCTGCACAGAGTATGGTCCCAATCTCCTCCTCCTCCTCCTCTGTTTGTTTGTGTACAGGATATCTCAAAAAGTTGTGGACGGATCCGGATTAAATTTTGTGGACACGTTGGTATGTGACAAGGACGAAATGTTTCGATTTTGGTGAAGATCCGGATCCGACTTCAAGAATTTTTCAAGTGATTCTTCACCATTGAGAGAATTAGGGCTAAACTAATACAAAGCACGATATCTCAAAAAGTTTCGGACGGATTCGGATGAAACTTGGTGGACATGTTGGGTGTGCAACCACGATGAATTGATTCGAATTTGGTGAAGATCCGAATCCGGATCTGGATACAAGAGTTATTTAATTTCTAAAGTGATTCTTCACCATTGAGAGATTGGGCCAAAAACGATTAATATAGCAAGATATTTCAAAAATGTATTGGGCCTGATGTGTTCTACTGGATCAGGCATTACGTGGTGGAGGTATGTGCTCTACCAAATGCCCTTCTAGTTCCTTGTAATGTGTTGCCTTCTTCAAGAAGTAGAACAAATAACACAAGAGTACAGTGTTCCACCCCATGGGGTTGGGGTAAAAAAAAAAAAATTCTAAATGGGGAAAAGATTCACAAGATTTGTTGTGGTGGATATGTCACGTCTCTTGTCTCGGTTTCTGTTATGTTGGATGCAAGAGAGGTCATATTCAGGAGAGGTACTTCGGATGCACCAAGACATTTGGGAACTTTGCATCATTCCTGAGAAGTGATGAGAGGACTCCAGAGAGAACTAGAGGGGGAGCACTCGGGAGAGTGCAAAACCTCCGCCGCCAATACTGCTGGGTCACTCAAATGAACCTTATATCTTATTCATTAAATATGATGTCAACAGTGCTGACAGTTATAGTTCTTTTCTCCATTTTTTTTTGGGGGGGGGGGGGGTTGGAAATAACTTTAAACATGTAAAAATGCACAAAAAAAAAATCGAAATTTTGTTGAAAAAAAAGTTGCAAAAATTTTTTTTCTCTAACAATTTTTTTTTTGGGGGGGGGATCACTTAAAACATGTAGAAATGCAAAAAAAATCCTTTTTTGAGGGGGGGGGGTAATTTTTTGGGGGGTTGGAAATCACTTAAAACATGTAAAAATGCAAAAAAATTATTTTCTCAATTTTTTTGGGGGTTGGAAATCACTTAAAACATGTAGAAATGCAAAAAAAAAAATTCTCTAACAATTTTTTTTTGGGGGGGGTAACAATTTTTGGGGGGGTTGGAAATCACTAAAAACGTAGAAATGCAAAAAAAAAATTCGAAATTTTTTTTCGGGGGGGGGGGGGGTTGGAAATCATTTTAAACATGTAGAATGCAAAAAAAAAAATTCTCGAAATTTTTTTGGGGAGGTTGGAAATCACTTAAAACATGTAGAAATGCAAAAAAAATATTTTTTTCTGTAACAATTTTTTTTTTGGGGGGGGGGACCAAGTCCAAAATTTAATGGCATGATCCTTGGACCATACCTAACCCCCCCCCCCACCAAGTTTCGTCAAAATCCGTCGAGGAGTTTTTTCCGTAATACTGTTCACAAACAAACAAACAAACACACAAACAGAAAGGGGTGAAAACAGTCACCGCCATCCATCTTCGAAGATGACGGAGGTTAATAAGAAGTGATGTTTGGAGGCGGGTAGTCATCTGGGTTTGTTTAGGAAGAGATGCACATGGGATAAAACCCAAACAAAAGATGATGACGGAGAAGATGGAGAGTTAGGGAGAGGAGAAAGGAGGGGAACTGAGTCTGGGGAAACCTGTCGACAAGGAAGGACGTGACTGAGTCAGGTCCACGTGTAGAGGCTGTGAGTGTCACTTCACACTAATGAGGGTTTGCTCACCTCACAAGTCACCTCCAGTCCTCCACATACACACACTTTTATCGGCCACATTTCCATGCACTCAACAGCTCCATGAATAAACGCTTGCTAGAGAGAATTGACTGCCAGAGAGCCAGATTAACACGTAAATCCTGGGAAATGAAATCAAATCCCCCCTGAGTACCTTGCTTTGTCGTGCTATCCTTGTACATGCCATTCTGTTCCTGTACTGCATTGCATGTGGGAAAGTGATAAGGACCTATGTATAAAAAAGATACAGTAATTTAAGTAAGGAAATTTATTATTTGCCTTTGCAGGACATTTATCAAATTTGTTGTGGGATTGACCGCCATTTGTGCATCGCTGTGTGACCCCATCAACTGGTTGTGATATGATTGTGCATGTTATCTCAAAGGGATTCCTAGCTAATGATTGCCAACAATATTGGTTTTGCAGTTACTGTTAAAGTGTAAAAGAAATTGGTGTCTTTTGCTTTTGAAATGCGTCTGACTCCATCGGCTCGAATGGTGCATATTTCATGGGGGAAATCTTGCATGGGGAGATTCAGTTGATGATGCCAGCATTCAGAAGACAAAAATTGCAAACAGCACAATCCACATAAGGAGGACTTATCAGTCTTTCGAATAAGTCAACTCTGACATATGGGGTATGGAGTTAAAAAGTACCCCCCCCCCCCGAGTTATAATCAACAGAATTTCAGGTAATTTCACAGGTAAGATAAAAATGGAACAAAGGAGAAATTGGTAGTAAACTTATATTTCGGGTGGGCAATGAAGAATGGGTTTCTGCATGAATTCCCCACAACTGGGGGGGGGGGGGTAAAGGAGGGGCAAAATAACAAGAAAGGTGATAGAGAACTGTGAGGCCTTGGACCTCTCCAAGGTTTGAGAAGCAAAGCCCTGTGCCCTGTTTTCTTAACCAAGTCATGACTGATTATGCAGGCTTATAACTACCTGCCCAACTCAATGGTGGTTTCAATGAGTCTTGTGTGCCATTGGGATCTGAGATTAGTCGAGGAAACACTTGGGTCTACGAAGTATGCCAAGGATGCTGCCATCGAATGAGGCCAGTTTGGAGATATAGAAAGTCCGAAACAGGTCGCAGCTCATGGTGAGCCAAATAAGACATTTGATTGCACGCATCCCTGTGAATGTCAGAAATTTATTGTGTAGTTCACATATCAATCTTAATGAAGTGACAGTGAGAATCTGTCACTCGACTGCATTCAACATCACATTTTAGGTGGTTGACCATTTTATTTCCCCATAATTTCCTGCAGATCAGAGTGCACCCGCAGCTTCCCTCTTAGAGGTGTGAAAAATGGTCCATAACAAGGAAGAGTAAACAAAGAGGGATTTCCAGGAAATCATTGAGGTTATGCATTTATGGAGACCAAGAAAAAGAAAAGAACAAAGGATCTTGCAGATTTAATCCATATTCAAATAGATGGTATTCAGAGAATACATTGATACCAAGCATAGTTTTGAGAAGGACTTGGTGCAAGCAAACTCATTTGTTTTTGTTTTTCTTTGCCAGACCTGCTGCCAGACCACGTGACCAATGATGTCATCTTTATCAAACCATATTTCCCAAGGGTAGTTGATTAGTTAGTTAAATTTTGCATTGATCAGTTCAGGGGTTTCTCCTCTGAGGATTTTCAAAGATTTACCTTTAGATCCAATATGCCTGCCACGTGACACATGATCATAACTTTTATGAAAATCTTGTTCAAATTTCAAGTCAATCGGATGAAAATTGATAAGTTTAGAAATTTTGGCCGATGTTGACCTCAAAAGTAATTGGCAGTTGAATTCAATGACCAAATGTGCAAATCCTCTACAAATTTCAAGTCACCAGATGAAAATTGACAATTTTATAAATTTGGCCGATGTTGACCATTTGGTCGATGTTGACCTCAAAAATAGTTAGTGGTTGAGTTCAGTGACCTGAAATGCAAATCCTCTTCAAATATATTGTTGCAGAAATGGCCCTTAGTGTGTTATTAAATATAGGATTAGCCCATATCGCCCATTAAATGCATGTTTAGCCAGGTTGTTCAGTAAATGGACGTTACATGGGTGACGGGAGGTGTAGGAGGCATGTTCATTGTTCGTACAGTGGTGGTGGACTGAGAGGTTCTTCTTCTTCGTTCCCCTCTCCAAAGGAGTCTCTGCCCAGTGCTCTGGGAGGGGGAGGAGTCTGTCGGCTTCGTGAAGGGGCGCACCCCAAAAAGAAAAAGAAATAAAAAACTGTAGTCGGCTTTGAGGCGAGTGAGCGCCGGGAAGGCAACAGAGAAACGACGAGTGTCGAGTCGGGTGATCGGCAGTAGGAGAAATTGCATGAGGGTTTTTGCGATCGGCTTTTCTTAAAGAGCAAGCCGAAAGAAAGGCAAGGAAGGGACTGAATGAGGTCAGTCGACCTTCTGCTGGAGAGAAACGAGGGGTGGGAGTCGCGATCGGCTGTGTAAGGGACGGCTGTGTCTGTCTGCGATCTGCTTCGTGAAAGAGGCAAGAGAGGCTGCTGGAGTCGAGTCTGCGATCTGCTTCGTGAAAGAGGCAGGAGAACTGCATGAGGGAAGTTGGCGATCGACTTTTATGAGGAGGTACTCGACACGTTTGTCGATCCGCCTGCGGAGCCCAACACCCCAATTTGGCCTTGTCTGGTGAACAGGCCAGGCCTGGATTTGTATGCTGGACCTTGTGAAGGGCCAGCTGGAGCACACGTGGACCTTCCGATCTGGTACCGTCGACCTTACGGGGGCTGAACGCGCTGAGGCTGCGTGCATGGGCGGTGCGACAAAAGGAGGACGATGCCGCCATTTTGACACGCGGCGTGTTTGAGCTTGGGTGCTCGAATCCGTGGACATCAGCTTGTCATGAGCCACATTCGGGCCTTTGACACTTTTCCTCTCATCCATGAAGCATCACCAAGTACTCTGGCTTGTCTGCATGCTGTCCGTATGTTGTCTAAGGTTTATCTCTATGGGGTCCCCTTCGAAACCCGTAATCGGTAGCTCCCTAGTTAAGAACGGGTTATAGATTGATTATAACATTGTCGTGCATGCTTGCTTGTGTTGTGTTCCCCGATGTGCCCCCAATAAATCGGGCTGATTCGTATGAAGTTGCTGCTTTGGGTTTGTGCCGTGCCGTGCTGAGAAACAATTCGCTCGATTGGTATATAAAACCAAAATGGTTACAGACTGGCAGAATTCGCTCGGTCTCTGACAAAACCAGTCTGGAACCCGGGTCTATTCCCCCAACTGGTAAGGTCCAGGTGTACGTTGGTATCGTGATTCGAGGCACGTGACCCGAGGCCTGCGCCGAACCAGCCGGCGTTATAACTCCGGAGACGGCGGTGCTGTTAAGTGATGCCAAATAGTCAACATTTGGCTGTCGAGAGTAGGGTGCGAGCCCCATCCCTCGTCCGAATCCTTAACACTGGGGTCAAGAGTCAGGTGCGAGCCCCGACACCGCCTGAACCTTAACACTGGTGTCAGAAGTGGGATATGAACCCATCCACCCCCATAAATTTGCAGGACACCGATTCAACAACTTCTGGTGTCGTTCGCACTTCGAACATTGGTTACGAGAGGCGCGAAGAAAAAAAAAGTCGCTTGCAAATTCCAAATTTGCTTTGATTTTATTTTGAGCGGATCAGGTGTAAAACTGCGAAATTATAAAGAAAGATGGAGTCGCAAAATGGTGGCGCGGCTCCACCTCAGTGCGACACGAAGCGGGAGAGGGTTGCTATGAATAGCGTAACGAACCGCACAGCACGAAGGAAGCGCTCCCACCCACCAGTTCAACCACGTGGTCACAGCATGCGTCATGCCAAACAAAGCAGGACTACAACACGTACATTGACGAGCTTCGTGCACGATTGGCGGATGCCTTGGAGCAGTGGAGGTGTGGTGAGAAATATATAGAGGAGTTGCAAATTAAAGTGGACGAGGCACAACGGTACGCAGACGAGGTTCAGGAAAATTATGTGCACGGGGAGTCACAACAATTGGCCGATGCACAGGAACGAATTTGGGGGCTGGAAGAGGACTTAGCCAACACAGGCATGGAACTATGTGGATAAATGATTAAAGTAGAGTGGTTTACCCGTAAGGTGTTGGAACTTGAGAAGAGCGAACTGAACAAAAGAATAGAGGAGGAGCAAATAAGTAACCCCCAGGATAGGAAGACCTTGGAGGAAGAATGGAAAATAAAGCTGGAAAAGGAAAAACGGGAACACAATTTGGAATTGACCAACTGAAGGAGAGAGCGAGGTTGGAGTACGCGGAGATGGAAAAACTCCAGAATGATAACGAACAACTCAAAAGGCTCAGAGCGGAAGAACGACTCAAATGGAAAAGAAAATGGAGTCAGGGAGTAGGACAGCACAATAACCAGGGATGTGTGACATCACCACAGGGAGGAATGTTCGTGGCGCGGGACTTGATTGACATCACTCGTCGGATGACACCACAATTAGAGCAAACCCTGGTGATGGAGACGTTGAGGGAGCATACGGGGTTGTTGACGAATGAAACACATTTTGAGCAGGTCCAGCATGTGGAGCTGACAGCCCCGGAGGAGTATGGCGAACCGATGATGAGCAGCCTGCTGGAGAGAAGCGACCGGACCGAGGTGACTCTGAAACGAAGCAGGTACGTGGGTACATGCATACATGGTGCGGACGATGAGCTTAAGGTAGAAATTGAATTTTACGTTAATGAAGAGACTCTGTCCGATGGGGTGCACGTATGCGTGATCCCTGAATGTGTGTGTGGAGTGCCAGTGAATGAATGCGGTGAGTCCACAGTCCAGACTACAGCACCTGTGTGTGCTGCCAAGGCCGAAACGTATGTGGGTATTCACCTGGCGGTCAAGAATGTCGCCCTGGAGTGCGAGGCGGTTGGTCAGTGCGCAGGCAAGGTCGAAGGTGTGGAATGTGAACACATAACCTTGGAATGTGTGCAGCCTGCTGTGTGTGGGAGTCCTGAGCGTGGAATGAGTGGTGACATAGGAAATGGGTTAGAGGTGCAAGGGGAAATAGAAATGCCACCAGGACAGAACTTGACACAGGGGACAGAAAACCATAATGGACAGCTCCGCATGGGTTCTTACAGAGTTAGAGGTGCTGTATCCAGGAGCAGGCTTTAGAAATTTGATGTTAAATTCTCTCTCAGCCTCACAGGAACTTTGGGGTAGAACGCAAATGAGTAGCAAGCGTCACTGGCATGTGTCACATACTCCCCGTTCCCATTTCAGAACAGGAAGAGGCCGGCAGCGACAACACCGTGTGTCACTCGGTCTTCAAACCTCTCTGAGGACAGGAGGGGTTTGGCTAGCTGAATGGAGTTTATCTGTCTTCAGGGAGTTATGGAGAAGAGGGGGAGGCCGCTTCTCTGATTGGGGTTTACCTGATTTCCATGAAACCTGGAGAAGAGGGGGAGGGCGCTCCCCCGATTGGGGTTTACCTGATTTCCGCGAACCCTGGAGAAAAGGAGGGGGTGGACCATAACCTCCATTGAGACGTGACCCCTTTGAGCCATGGCGGAAAGGCGGCGGGGTCATGTAATGGGTAATGAGGGATTCGTTCCCTCACTCCCCTTCCAACGAGCCAAAGAAGCAGGCCATATGGGGATGTGAAGATTTTGATCGAAAATTATATCGAGAGATTGCAAATTGAGAGATGATAGAAGGGATAAGAGTGGCACGAGTGGATTTGGGCGATTATTGAAAAAAAGAGTGGTGGAGACATTACAGGCAGCGCGTTAAACACACCTGAAACGAGTGGATAACAAGGGGTGGCTTGTTTGAGGAAAAACTGAAATGTCTGGTTGGAACCATGCAGAGGTTCCATGGGGCTGGTGAAGATATTTTGATGTTTTGTTTAAACTGTTGGAAATAACCGATTATGGCAGTCTGGAGGAGGCCAGCGGACGACGGACGTGGTGACAAATTGGTTGGGGTTTGATGAAAAAGTGTGCCAGCTAAATTTCATGACCAAGTGGGATCCGAGGGACTGGTGTGTTTTTGTTTTCACATAAAAGTGAAAGGTGTTGGATGGTGTTGTGGACTGGGTGTGCGGCACTGTGGAATGAATGACTAGAGTGTTTGGGTGAATGGCGTGGTTGTGTGAATGAGGAGAGTGAGTGCGAACAAAGTACCCTGTCGGTAGGAGTCTCCTAACCAAGTTAGTGTAGGTTATGGGGACTTAGAGGATTTGACATGGATTCTGGCTGCTGTTCCATTGTGCAGGCGGACTGCTCGGGGTAGGTGCAGGCTAAGGTATGGTGGTACTGGCTGGGAGTGTGACATGGTATGGGAAGTTGGTGAGTTGGGAAATAGGGCACCAGGGCTTTGGGGGTTCCTGGCAGGTGAAGGCTGTCGGAGTGCTCGGAGAGCACAGTACGTTTTAGTGCCGGGAGAGCACTGGAGGTTAGTGCCAGGAGAGCACGGTCGGTTTTAGTGCCGGGAGAGCACTGTAGGTTAGTGCCAGCAGAGCACGGTAGGTTTTCGTGCTCGGGGAGCACAGTGTGGGTGCTAGGAGAGCACAGTATGTTTTAGTGCCGGGAGAGCACTGGAGGTTAGTGCCAGGAGAGCACGGTCGGTTTTAGTGCCGGGAGAGCACTGTAGGTTAGTGCCAGCAGAGCACGGTAGGTTTTCGTGCTCGGGGAGCACAGTGTGGGTGCTAGGAGAGCACAGTATTGTGGCTAGAGAGCCACCCTTTAGTTAGGAGCGCCAGAAGCACGCTCAGGTGAACCCTGAGGTCGCTGGGTGTCCCCCACCCCTGATTGGAGGCAGGCAAAGAGGCCAAGTAGTAGTCACACTCCCCAGCCAGCGAGTTATGCCTGGCACCACCAAATGAAAAAAGACAAAGAAGGGCCTTGCCCAGGTCTAATAGAATGGAACAGTGTGCCAGGTCGAGAAAGATGGGTCATTAGGATTATTACAGCCATAGCAGGGTTTGTCACATTGTCTCGAGCTAAAAGTAAATGGTTTGGTTTGATGAAGTGTCCTCTGCACCATTCATGTGTGACACGTGGTACGAGTAATGTTGATGGGAGAATTTGTTAACAAGGGCCAGGCTAGGTCACCCTCTCTAAGTGCCAGAGAGGCCACCAGTATGTCATGAGCACACACCCACGAAGATAACGTTTGAGTTAGGAAACACACCATCCTGTCTGCTAATAAAAAAAATTTTAAAAGAAAGAAAGAAAAAAACAAGCCGGTAGGTGATCTGGCTGCTCGCTCTAGATGGAAAGCTGGCCGACGCGACTCTCCGATATTCATGTACATGCTATCAATCAATTTAGCACAATAAATATGATTATCACAGCCCTCTTAGTTTGCTCCCAGAAACCCGCCTTGTGAAATTTCAGGCATTTTTCCAAAGAGACTCTAACAAATGGCAGCCCTGGTAATTCCATTTATCAATTCGCTAAAGATTTTATTTTTTTATATGATGCTGTAAGACATTCTCCTTGAGCACAAAAAAAACAGGTCCCTCGGAGGTCCAGTTTCGGAGGTATTGATTTTTTTGTACAGTCCACAATAAGTGTACGATGTACGATAAAGTATTTTAGCTGTTGCTAAGCAACAGAGGTGTGCATAGCAACCATTCATTTTTGTGTACATGTTAGCCACATTGTACACATTTCACCCAAGTTTCATCAAAATCAGACTCTTTCTCTTTGAGATATTCGCAATTAACCGTTTCTGAAATGTTCGACATGTACTCGCCCAAAACCTATCTCCTCCTTCAAATATTTTTTGTTAGGGTTGCAAATTGGTATGAAGGGAGCGAGATAGATTGCGCACAGAACTGTAAGCTTTGATTTTTCGATTTTTTTTGGATTTTTTGACCACTTTAAAGGGCCGTTGCTATGCCGTTGCTAGGGCCTGGGGTCCCATATTCGAAAGCACACGATTCCCAGAAATATTGGTCCTACCTACCAAATTTCATTGGAATCGGTTGAGTAGTTTCGCCCCGAGGCTTGACCAAAGTTTCGCGGACAGACAGACAGATGGAAATGTCCAGAATAAGGTTGCTCTGAGAGCAGCCAATTATTTTGTATTGAAAATATGGTCAATGGAGTTTGTTCAGTGACGTCAGGAATTTGTGTGCCTCCGCCATATTGGAGTACTGTGTGTGTGGTCGCATGGCAGCAAAGCTGCCGGGAGGTATCATTTCTTGAAGCGCGACTGTGTCGCTGATGGAGTGCCCCTCTACAAGGACACACACTGGATCTGGTACTCATTTCGCCAACCACGGAAGAATGACAGGCTGAGTCACCCCCCTGGTGTATTAATTCAGCGGCCGACGGGCTTGAAATCAGGACGCCAGGATCCCAAGCTCCCCCCCCACCCACCCTGACCACTGAGCCCCAAGCCCCCCCACCCACCCTGACCGCTGTGCCTCAAGCCCCCCCCAGCCTGACCACTGAGCCCCAAGCCTCCCCACCCACCCTGACCACTGAGCCCCAAGCCCCCACCCACCCTGACCGCTGAGCCTCAAGCCCCCCATCCTGACCACTGAGCCTCAAGCCCCCCACCCTGACCACTGAGCCCCAAGCCCCCCAACCACCCTGACCACTGAGCCCCAAGCCCCCCCACCCACTCTGACCACTGAGCCCCAAGCCCCCCACCCACCGAGCCCCCAGCCCCCCACCCTGACCACTGAGCCCCAAACCCCACCCACACTGACCACTAAGACCCAAGCCCCCCACCCACCCTGACCACTGAGCCCCAAGCCCCCCACCCACCCTGACCACTGAGCCCCAAGCCCCCCACCCACCCTGACCACTGAGCCCCAAGCCCCCCACCCACTGAGCCCCAAGCCCCCCACCCTGACCACTGAGCTCCAAGCCCCACCCACACTGACCACTAAGCCCCAAGCCCCCCACCCACCCTGACCACTGAGCCCCAAGCCCCCCACCCACCCTGACCACTAAGCCCCAAGCCCCCCCACCCACCCTGACCACTGAGCCCCAAGCCCCCCACCCACCCTGACTACTGAGCCCCAAGCCCCGCCCCACACCCAAATATAACCACTGAGCCAACACCAGGCTGCACATTGGAGAATTAAAAAGAAAAAAGAAAGACAAGTCCATTCACGATCGATTGAGTTGTGTTTTGTGTGATTTTTCAAGGTCAAGTCATCGGGGCCAAATGTTGTCCCGAAGTTTACACAGAGGTCGATACGTTGGACACTTTGTCTTGGTGGCGACATTATAACAAAATACAGGTTTCTAGGCAACACCTTCCCGTCTGTGTTGCCGAATACAGCAAGGGGCAGAAGAAAGATTAACTTTCCAACTATTCCACATCTGGAGGTGTGTGACATCACCAATCAGTTCAGAGAGTGTTCGCCAAGAGGCTGAAGCACTCAAGCAAGCACTCCATCGAAATGGTTGATATAATTGGAACGTCTCGCTTGGCAAGCGACAGCAAACTCATTGGGAATGGAACACACCCCGGATTTAGTGAATTATCCACACAGTAGAGAACCCGCCCGACGGGCGATCATTTTCCAAGCGTGCAACACGTTCTGTGACACATCACTTCATTTGGGCGGTGTATGGGTAACAGATAACTCTATATTGGCCAAAAAAAGCAATAACCCGAGTTACGTGCACGAAGCAAAAAACACTTCTCCTGTTGATGATCACAAACATCTCCCAGCACTGGAAAACGTGGGGACAGGAACACTGCACTGTAAATGGGAAGACTTGTAATACCTTCTCCCCCCTATAGGGGGCGATACACGGGAAACATTTACACAGAGAATTTACAAAGGTAAAAACATCCCGACACATTCATTGGGGTCACGCTGATCCTGAGAAACACCAATCAGACAGTTTATCGTCGGGTTTGGGAATTATTTTATTTTCCACGTTTGAACAAAGATGCGATGACGAAAACCGTCACGGATAGTAACTTACAGATTGAAAACCCGGGACCGCTCTGTGTCCCTCCCGCGGGTCTGCTTGTGGTCCACGACGCGGGCGTTGCCTAGAAACCGCTAAGCCACGCCCCTTAGTTCAGTTGTGTTTGTCAATGAGTCGAAATCGACAACTAGTGTCACTTATAAACGTTTGAATGTTTAACTTTGAGCTGCATCGTCATTTTAAACGACCGAATAACATTTGTAAACAGAGGTGGTTTGATCGAGAGGAAGGAACGAGGTTAGAATACCTTCGAGTTATTAAACTTGCTAATTTGAGTTGTGATTTTAACATCTTTTGAGGCTGTTTGAAGGTGATTAAAGGAAAGTTATTCGAATGTTTACTTTCGGAGGATTGCTTAAGGAAGTCCGCGATGAGGGAAACTCACGTGAGCTCGATGGGACTCTGAACGGAGGGAGGACGAGAGTCGAGAGAGAGAAAGAAACTCAAACGGTGGGACACCCAGGGAGGTGTCTCCAACGACGTCCGCGTTTACGGAATATAAAGGATGCAGTTCAGGTGCTCAAACGAGTTGCGAATAGTCACGACCTTTTTGTCAAAACTGTATACGTGCTCCCACCCTTCGGTGATTGAACCTTTTCCCCAATTTTTGCATGAAGGCTCGGGAATGGTCCGCTCCCTTCTTGGTTCTCCATTGCGGTTAAGAACACCGTCCTCAAGAACCAAGTGGATAGCATTTTACCCCTTATCCTCACCATGGCCTTAACCCTTCCCCCCTTTCCCCTACTTACCCCCCCCAAACATTCAAAAACAAAAAACAGACAAATGAAGCCTCATGGGGGTGCTCAGGGTGAGATAACATCTTGAAGATGGAGTCTCAGCTCCATGAGCCCTGCACTGAGATGGGTATCGGTCTTGGCACCATGAGCCCTGCACTGAGATGGGTATCGGTCTTGGCACCATGAGCCCTGTCTTGAGATGGATCTCGGTCTTGGAACAATGAGTCCTGCATTGAGATGGATCTCGGTCTTGGCACCATGAGCCCTCTATTGAGATGGATCTCAGTCTTGGCACTATGAGCCCTGCATTGAGATGGATCTCGGTCTTGACACCATGAGACCTGCACTGAAATGCATCTCAGTCTTAGCACCATGATTACTGCATTGAGATGGATCTCAGTGTTGGCACCATGAGTCCTGCATTGGGATGGATCTCGGTCTCGGCACCATGAGTCCTGCTTTGAGTTGCATCTCGGTCTCGGCACCATGAGCCCTGTATTGAGATGGATCTCAGTCTCCGCAGAATGATCATTGCATTGAGATGGATCTCAGTCTCGGCACCATGAGCCCTGGATTGAGATGGATCTCAGTCTCGACACCATGCGTCCTGCATTGACATGGATTTCCGTCTCGGCACAATGAGCCCTGCATTGAGATGGATCTCAATCTCTGCACCATGAGTCCTGTATCGAGATGGATCTCGGTGTTGGAACAATGAGTCCTGCTTTGAGATGGATCTCAGTCTTGGCAACATGAGCCCTGCATTGAGATGGATCTTGGTCTTGGTACCATGAGCCCTGTATTGAGATGGATCGCAGTCTCGGCATGATGAGCTTTGCATTGAGATGGATCTCAGTCTTGGCACCATGAGCGCTGCATCGAGATGGATCTCAGTCTCGCACCATGAGCCCTGCATTGAGATGGATCTTAGTCTCAGCACTATGATCCCTTTATTGAGATGGATCTCAGTCTCGGCACCATGAGCCCTGCATTGAGATGGATCTCGGTTTTGGCACCACGAGCGCTGCATCGAGATGGATCTCACTCTTGGCACCATGAGCCCTGGATTGAGATGGATCTCAGTGTTGGTACCATGAGTCCAGCATTGAGATGGATACAAGTCAAAGCACCATGAGCCCTGTATTGAGAAGTATCTTAGTCTTGGCACCATGACCCAGTATTGATGTCTTAGTCTTCACACCATGAGCTCAGTATTGAGAAGTATCTTAGTTTCTGCTCCATGAGTCCAGTGTTGAGAAGTATCTTATTTTGATTTTTATATTTTGAGAAGTGTCTTACTGCATTGAAATTGATCTCAGTGTTGGTCCATGCCAAAGGATTTGCTGTGGCTGTGTCCAATAAACTGACTCCAATGATAATTGAGGTAACACCGGTCAACGAGCGTATTATGAGACTAAGAATTTGTCACGCCTTGGGTGTTGTTTCCCTGGTCTCAGTATATGCTCCAACTGAGGCGAGTGATCTCACCGAGAAGGACGCATTCTATGTCGTGCCCGAGTCTGTGGTTGATCAGTACCCCAGGCAAGACACTCTTCTCATCTTAGGGATTTCAATGCATCGACTGGAACTGATAGGGATGGTTATGAGATGTGTATTGGTCCACATGGGTCTGGAACTGTGAACCTGAATAGTACTAACTTTGCAAGAAGTCCTGGAATTCGGGTGGCCGGTTCATGGTTTCAGCGCCCACAAGATCATCGCTGGACATGGTATTCCAATGCTGGTGATGTGGGAAAGGAGATTGACCATGTGCTTGTTGATGGTTGCTGGAGGATGATCCAGAACCGCAGGGTCCACCGGAGTGCTCAGTTCCTCAATACTGACCACCGACTTGCTGTAGCAACTCTGAAGTTGCACCACAAATCCAGGAGAATGGTATCATCCCAGCCAAGGCTGGATGTTGGCAAGCTGAAGGATGAGAGGGTAGCTGAGGAGTTTGCAAACAAGCTGAGTGGAGATTTGGGGGGTCTGGGTGCTTTGGGAGATCCTGAAGAGTTGTGGAGTGCCTTCAAGACCACCATCCTTGATGTTGCCGGTGGATGTCTTGGAACTCACCATAGGGCAAAGAAGAATTTTGTCTCTCAAGGGACACTGGATACCATTGACCAGAGGCACAGGGTCAGGCTGAACGGCAGAGCTGAGCTGTTCAGGGAGCTGAGGCGTAAAACTGTACCTGCGCTAAGGGTGGAGAAGTAGGCCTATGTGCGAGGAATCTGTGAGGGGGTAGAGCATCACCTGTGGTCAAGTGATTCTCGTCCTTCTTACAGGGGAATTCACGCATTGCCTTCATCTGAGCCCATCCCTCGGTGTACTGCAATTCGAGCAGAGGGTGGTAGGCTCTTGACAGAGGAGTCCGAAGTGAAGGCCCTCTGGGCCGGTTACTTTGAGCGGTTGGACCAGGCTTCATTTTTGTGTACATGTTAGCCACATTGTACACATTTCACCCAAGTTTCATCAAAATCAGACTCTTTCTCTTAGAGATATTCGCAATTAACCGTTTCTGAAATGTTCGACATGTACTCGCCCAAAACCTATCTCCTCCTCCAAATATTTTCTGTTAGGGCTGCAAATTGGCATGAATGGAGCGAGATAGATTGCGCACAGAACTCCAAGCTTCGATTTTTTGACCACTTTAAAGGGCCGTTGCTATGCCGTTGCTAGGGCCCGGGGTCCCATATTCGAAAGGACACGATTCCCAGAAATATTGGTCCAACCTACCAAATTTCATTGGAATCGGTTGAGTGGTTTAACCCCGAGGCTTGACCAAATTTTCGCGGACAGACAGACAGATGGAAATGTCCAGAATAAGAGTGCTCTAAGAGCAGCCAAAAAAAACTTATTGAGAGGACCATACCAAAACAAGTCCGGCCAAAACAAGTCAGGCAAGGAAGGTGAAGGGTACACTCCATCTCACCTGGTCTGAGGTCATCACACCCACTTGCGTCCCCAAGAACACCCCCAAACTGAATTTGCTTACCATCGATGCCACCATTGCTGTCCAATGCAGGGCTTGTTGCCTGTTGCTGCTTGTGAGTAGCCCATTGCGGCCGCGAAGTCATTTTGTGGGCCATATAGGCTGAAGCATTTTTCTGGGCCATTGAGGCCAAAGTGCTTTTGTGGGCCGTTGCGGCCGAAGATTCATGCCATTTTGTGGGCTCAGTGGGCCGAAGAACTCTCTGTGAGATTCGGCCACTGGGCCGACTGAACTCACTTGGTGAGAGGCCAATAAGGCCACGAAGTGAGGAAACCCTCAGGGGTGAATGGACAATACTGCCGGGAGGGAGCAGGAAGGAGCGAACACGTGAAAGAACTTTGAATGACCTGCTCCTATGCAAATATTGGTGTTAAAAGTAAAATTGAATGCCCTCCCGTTTAAATCCATAATTAGAATGTTAAGTAGTGTGCATAGAGGGTGAATTTGTTTGTTAGATTCGTGATCCGACACACTAGGATAGGGACATGCCAATCTTACTGTGACACTTTGGTTTTTTGGAGTTAAGTGCTTCCCATGTTGTGGGTTAGAGTAAATGGGAGATCTGTGCTGTACGTTAGACGGGGCCATTGCCGTGGGCTGACCCAGATGGAGACTCGGGAGAGCCTCGGGAGAAAGGTGGGGGTAGTGTTGCGGAAATGGCCATTAGTGTGTTGTTAAGTATAGGATTAGCCCAGATCCCCCATTAAGTGCATGTTTAGCCAGGTTATTCGATAAATGGACGTTACATGTGTGTCGGGAGGTTTAGGAGGCATGTTCATTGTTCGTACAGTGGTGGTGGATGGAGAGGTTCTTCTTCTTCGTTCCCCTCTCCGAATGAGTCTCTGCCCAGTACTCTGGGAGGGGGAGGAGTCTGTCGGCTTCCTGAAGGGGCGCGCCCCAAAAAGAAAAAACTGTAGTCTGCTTCGAGGTGAGCGAGTGCCAGGAATGCAACAGAGAAACGACGAGTGTCGAGTCGGGTGATCGGCAGTTGATGAACCGCATGAGGGTTTTTGCAATCGGCTTTTCGTAAAGAGCGAGCCAATAGAAAGGCAAGGAAGGGATTGAATGAAGTCAGTCTGCCTTCTGCTGGAGAGAAACGAGTGGGAGTCACGATCGGCTGTGTCTGTCTGTGATCTGCTTCGTGAAAGGGGCAGGAGGAACTGCATGAGGGGAGTCGGCGATCGACTTTTATGAGGAGGTCCTCGACACGTTTGTCGATCCGCCTGCGGAGCCCAACACCCCGATTTGGCCTTGTCTGGTGAACAGGCCAGGCCTGGATTTGCATGCTGGACCTTGTGAAGGGCCAGCTGGAGCACATGTGGACCTACCGCTCTGGTACCGTCGACCTTACGGGGGCTGAACGCGCTGAGGCTGCGTGCGTGGGCGGTGCGACCAAAGGAGGACGACATCGCCATTTTGCCACGCGGCGTGTTTGAGCTTGGGTGCTCGAATCCGTGGACATCAGCTTGTCATGAGCCACATTCGGGCTTTTGACACTATTCCTCTCATCCATGAAGCATCACCAAGTACTCTGTGTCTTGTCTGCATGCTGTCTGTATGCTGTCTAAGGTTTATCTCGCTAGGGTCCCCTTCAAAACCCGTAATCCGTAGCTCCCTAGTTAAGAACGGGTTATAGATTGATTGTAACATTGTCGTGCATGCTTGCTTGTGTTGTGTTCCCCGATGTGCCCCCAATAAATCTGGCTGATTCGTATGAAGTTTCCGCTTTGGGTTTGTTCATGCCGCGCTGAGTAACAATTCGCTCGATTGGTATATAAAACCAAAATGGTTACAGACTGGCAGAATTCGCTCGGTCTCTGACAAAACCAGTCTGTAACCGGGGTCTATTCCCCCAGCTGGTAAGGTCTAGTTGTACATTGGTATCGCGATTCGAGGCGTGTGACCCAAGGCCTGTGCTGAACCAGCCGGCGTTATAACCCCGGAGATGGCGGTGCTGTTAAGGCCGAAGTCACATTTGCTCTATGGCTGGGATACGGCGGCCGTACCCCCACTGAATTGAAAGAAACGTGCGGCGGCCGCAGAGTTTCTGAGGTGGCCTCAGGGTGGCCCTACGCCGTATGGCTATCTTTTACAGGCCGTAGGGGTCGCCGTGGAATTATAGCGCAGAGTTATAACTTTTTTCATTTCTACGTTGGCCATAGGAATTCGACAAGCCAAGCTGTGACGTAGATGTGTTCCACGTCTACCGTACGGTGGGCTTGCGTTATTCGTGCGGCTGCCGTAGACTCTTATCAATGAAAAATGAATTTTGCCAATTCCCAAAAATTCCGGCGGCCGCACTATTTCCACGGTCGTTGTAGGGTAGTCCTAAGGCGTCCCTGTGTTCAACGTACGGTGGCCTTGCGGTCTGTGTGACTACCTGCGGGCAACGCAGGGTCGACACACGGTTCCCCTACATCCGCCGTGCATCCTACGTACAGCCTCCGTGGCAGTCTGCGTCGACCGTGCGTCCACCGTGCGCTCCCACTAGAGATCAGAGTATAGGTGTTTGCCTATACTCCGAACTGGTATATTCAGATATATATATATATACAGAGATGCCAACTTTTGGAAATCAGAATTAAGGAGGATTTTCAACCGACACCAAATAATGTGCGCGAAGCGCACATCTCGAGCGCGGAGTGCTCGACCCTTGCGGCGGGGTCCAGGGCCCGCCTTAGGGCCCTGGAAGCTCTGGGGTTCTAGACGTTCTCTAGTGCCCTCTGAGCCCTATTTTGGAGCATTTAACATGTTAAGAATTCCCACTTTTTGAACAAAAAAAGGGGAAAATTGTGCACTTTTTAATGTTACATGTATGTTAATATTAGTAAGTTAGGGGACAATCAAAGATTAACAAAAAGCACAAAAGAAGCAATATTTTTCTTACCTTACTGGCTGGTACTACTGCTGCTTGCTTTTTCCATGGCAGCTTTGCTGAGTGACAGCTGTGTGGCTCTTTTAGCCCTTCTGATTATGTCTTTGCTGTATTCTCTCTGGTAGCAAGGGGTGCTATGAGCTAGTTTTTCAATTAAGAGAGCTTCCAGGGTTTTGACACTCAAATTGGGACGAAATTCAGTATGATTCTTCCGTACAAGACTGAGTGCCCGCTCACATGATGCGTTCGAATGAGGAATGACCAAGATTCCCTTCATCACTTTGCTCAAATTAGGATACTTCTTGGCACCAGTGCAGGGATCTGTGAGCTGTGAAATCCGATGCCACTGCTCATCCACTCTCACTGTCTCAGTAGCAATTGTAGCTATGGAGGCGTCTGCCTGGTAGTGAGCGAATTCACTCTCAAGACTGTCTATGTCACTATCACCGCCACTGAACAGACAGGGGAATTTCTTGATGAAAAACTCCACACAGTCAAACCCCACTTCTTGGTGTAGCTTAACATCCAGCACCTGAGCATGCTTGGCTAATTCATCATCCAGCGGCCAGGTTTTGAAGATGTAATTGCAGGCTTTCACATAATATGAGCGAACTGCACTGAAGAAACCTTGGATGTCTGACTCACTCAGAGTGAAGGTGGATTTCTTGAGACTCCTTTGTTCCCTCATATACAGTTTGGCATCGTTCCCAATCATGAGGTCCTCATCATTCTTCTGATGATTTCTGTCAGAGAAGGGTACATTTACCAGAGCAACCGATGACACCGATGGTTTCAAAAACCGTACGAAGATATCTTTCAGAAGACCATTCAATTCTCCGTGCAGGAGATGAATACAGGGTTCGTCTCTTTGGAGCAGAAGATTCCCCTTCTCAAAAAGCTTGTTAGCATATCGAAGGAAGAAACAATAGAGTTTTGTTTGTGGAGACAAGAACATCCTGTTGACACGTTTTTCTCTAGATTCCTGCACAGTGTTTGAGGAAGATGCGCTTTTAGTTGTAGAACTCGTAGTACACTTAGCCGCAGGGCGATCACACTTGCGTTTACTGCCAGCAGAAGAGGTCAGACTCGTAGTACCAGATCCAATTTTACGTTTGAGGAGAGAGCTTGAGGTAGGTGCAGCCAAGGAAGAAGACCTCTGATTCAAAGGTTTTGCTGAGCTTCTATCAAGTGATTTGGCAAAAGCAGAACTTAACTTGGGTCCTTCTTTGCCTGTAGATGGGACTATCACAGTCTTTCTCGACTCTGAAGGGATCTGCTTTGTAGATGAACGTGATGAAGGGCCGGTGATGCTACCTGCTCTCAGCATTGGTTTTGGTGC
>NC_140966.1:18194818-18207318 GCF_056783735.1 Eptatretus burgeri
TGAGTATGTTTCTCAGGTGTTTCCCAAGTTATGGCCATTTATGATACGGTTGGTCCGATCTCATTGAAACAATGCCCCAATCCAGTCGTCGTTTACGAGAGCGAAGGAACGAAGCTGCACATACTGGCACGCACCTACGGGCACACACTAGTATAATCAATCGGATGAAAAATGAGGATTTTAGAAAATTCGCAGATGTTTACCTTTGTCCGATTGTTGATGTCAAAAGAGCGTCTGCGACATCACATGGTCACATAACATGTGGTAAAGTTTTCCTCCCCTGAACGTTTTTTGATAGATGCTCTTAACAAAATACAGACACATACGACATATGACATACGTACATATGCTACGGATCGTTTAACCCTGTCTTACGCTTCACAAGCGCAGAGTAAATATGAGAGGAAGAAAGCTGATGTTTTGCAACAACAACAAAAAAAATTGTTTGTGTTCACCACGGAAACCAGCCAGCCAGCTGAGAAGTACAACCTGGATAGAGGAAACCAGCCAGTCAGCTGAGGAGTACAACCTGATAGAGGAAACCAGCCAGCCAGCTGAGAAGTATAACCTGATAGAGGAAACCAGCCAGCCAGTTGAGGAGTATAACCTGATAGAGGAAACCAGCCAGCCAGCTGAGGAGTATAACCTGATAGAGGAAACCAGCCAGCCAGTTGAGGAGTATAACCTGATAGAGGAAACCAGCCAGCCAGCTGAGAAGTATAACCTGATAGAGGAAACCAGCCAGCCAGTTGAGGAGTATAACCTGATAGAGGAAACCAGCCAGCCAGTTGAGGAGTACAACCTGATAGAGGAAACCAGCCAGCCAGCTGAGGAGTATAACCTGATAGAGGAAACCAGCCAGCCAGTTGAGGAGTATAACCTTATAGAGGAAACCAGCCAGCCAGCTGAGGAGTATAACCTGATAGAGGAAACCAGCCAGCCAGTTGAGGAGTACAACCTGATAGAGGAAACCAGCCAGCCAGTTGAGGAGTATAACCTGATAGAGGAAACCAGCCAGCCAGTTGAGGAGTACAACCTGATAGAGGAAACCAGCCAGCCAGTTGAGAAGTACAACCTGATAGAGGAAACCAGCCAGCCAGTTGAGGAGTATAACCTTATAGAGGAAACCAGCCAGCCAGTTGAGGAGTATAACCTGATAGAGGAAACCAGCCAGCCAGTTGAGGAGTATAACCTTATAGAGGAAACCAGCCAGCCAGTTGAGGAGTATAACCTTATAGAGGAAACCAGCCAGCCAGTTGAGGAGTATAACCTTATAGAGGAAACCAGCCAGTCAGCTGAGGAGTACAACCTGTATTGAGGCAAAACAACATACAGTAGATTCAATGTTCTTTTCAATGCATACTGTGCATCCTCTTTTCCAACAGCCTGATCTCTATCAGTTTGGATTCTACCTGAATCATTCAACTCCAGACATCCCACTTCTCTGTCAGCAATGGTCGGAAGCCTTAAATATGAAATCAAAGCCCAAGACAATTATCACTGTACATAATATGTATATTAAGGGCATTTGAATTTGGCCATTCACAGTGCTTCCTAAATTCGTTGCCTGAAGCATACATGGCTACCTTACTATCTGTTTTTCTGATGTCCCCCAGTTGCACAGTCATTGCATTGTGAACCCTTTCTTCACAGCTTTCTTTAAGCCCTGAAGGGAAGAATGAGATTAAATAGACAACGGAAATTGGCACCACAGGTGGGGGAAAAATTTGAACGACTGGGTGGGAATGAGCAGTGAGCTTGCATTTTTGAGTTTCACCAAAAATGGTGTGGTGGGCCGTCTGGCAGTCAAGTGGGCACGCACGGGCCGTCTGGCAGTCAAGTGGGCGCGCACGGGCCGTCTGGCAGTCAAGTGGGCGCGCACGGGCCGTCTGGCAGTCAAGTGGGCGCGCACGGGCCGTCTGGCAGTCAAGTGGGCGCGCACGGGCCGTCTGGCAGTCAAGTGGGCGCGCACGGGCCGTCTGGCAGTCAAGTGGGCACGCACGGGCCGTCTGGCAGTCAAGTGGGCACGCACGGGCTGTCTGGCAGTCGGGTGGGCACGCACGGCCATCTGGCGGTTACACTTGGGCTGTCTGGTGGTCGAATGGATGGGGATGGGCCATCTGGCAGTTCCTTGGGCACACCTGAGTAGTGTAGCAGTTGGATGGGTACGAATGGGTAATGTTGCAGTTGGGAAGGGTTCACAATTGGGCAATCTGGCAGATTGGGACTTCAAAAATGATGTATAGGAACTCTGCTGTCTTCATACAATGTGGAATGAAAAGCATCTGGCTTATCAAACGATTTAATGTGATATTTATTTTGATTGGTATTGATTTGTAATTCTTAAAAAAAAAAGAAAAAAAGACTGCAGTGTGAGTTTGATTATCCTTTTAAAATTCTATCTCTTTTTCATAAATGTCGTCAAGGAGCTGATCAAATGTAAATCCAACGTTAATTTCCAGTAAATCAACAATGAATCCAAGGATGTTTCCACACCTTCTCGCAATTGTGAGTTTATTCCTGCACACATTGTGGACCCAGACTGGCACATTTTCATGAACAAATTTGCAAAGAAAGGTGCCAGATCTGAACCCATGGCTATCCACACTGTCTGCTGGAGTATCCGTTTGCCAAATGTGAAGTCGCCATTGTTCAAGATAAGTCTTGTACTACGTATTTCTTTTACGAAATTGGACTTTCCTTCGCAGACCAATGTACTTTTTTGATAGACTGTAATGTACACCTAACTGTCTCTGGAAAAATGCTTTAATCTCTCACTCTGTCCAATGCGGCCATGAGTTTGTCATGTGGAATGATGGTGTATAATGTGGAAAGACTTCCGGTTCTGGGTTTGGAACAATGGCAACTTCTCTCAGGGGTCTCTGTCGACTTTCTAAAAGTTGTTTCCGGTCGTTACTTGTCACGTTTTAACTGTTTATTTTCTCACTGACATGTTTATGTGTGTTCCAAGTTCGGTTTTGTTTCAAAAATCGTGCTATTTTGTGAGTTTTCTTCGACCTTGTCTTACTGGACTCCTTGAGGCCGACCCATCCTTCCCCTCTTGGTGTACGATTGTTTTGTTTGAATTCTCTCCCTATTACCATCAATTCCTATTTTCCCCACTTTTTCCAACACCCCCCCCCCCGGTCTGTCCCTCCCAACTACACACACTGTTTCTTGTTTTAAATTAAAAAAACAACCTTTCTCCCTGCATACCCACGAGTACCGATTATTCTTCTTCTTCTTCCTCCTCCTCCTCCTGCCGGCACACCATCCATCTTCTCCTGAGCTGACCCACTCTCACCATTACCTTCACGATTTCTTCCTACAACCTGTCATTCTCGAATCTTATCTAATTCTTCAAAAACCCATAAAAAAAATTCCCTTGTTTCCTTCTAAACTATACATCAAAATCCAGGTGTCTCTCCACCCTCTTCCTGGTACTTTTCATTAATCCATCAGCTTCAATCTGCATTTAGCATTCTAAATTCACTGTACAGTTCCATAATTTCACTTCAACCTTTCCTTTTCCGAATCTTATGCAATCCTTATTTAAAAAAAAGAGAATAACAACAATAAATAAATTTACTTTTACCCGTTACACCTCCCGTAACCATGTGATCTGTTTCCACCCTCTGCGTTTACCGATCCAAATTCACCATTCACCTAACGATCTTTTCTTCAACCATTCCTTTACCTAATCTTATAAATCTCTATCAAAAATAAATAATATTAAAAAAATCAATAATGCTAATAATAATAAAAACGATCTCTTATAATGCTTCATCTTCCTCTTTCACATGAGTGGTTCTCATTACTGTATCATAATTCACGACTTTTTCTATTTCAACAGACTGCTCTCAATTCGACCTTTCCTTTCGACTTTGTCTGAAAAAAATCTAACTGTTACAATGTTTATTCTCTCCATTCTCTTAATTCACCTTTATTGCATCTCTCAAGAAATGTCTTCAGTCACATTTCTGAACTAAAACAACCCCCCCCCCCCCCAGTTTGCTTTGCATGTTCGCTTTCCATCAATCGTAATCTTTTTTCCAACTTCAATGCCAATTCATCACTCTCACCCCTCCCTCTCAAAGCAACCATCACACTCTCCCTCCTCCAAGCTTCCCTCTCACCTTTCTCCCTTAACTCTCCCCACTCCCCCTTCTCCCACCATTCACACCCCTTACTCACCTTTCTCAAAGCCCCCTCCTCTCATCCACAAAGTTGCCTCCTCCCCCTGCCCTCTCTCCTCCATCTCATCACTCTTCCTCCTCAAATCCTCAACTGCCTTCTGCCCCCTCTCTTATTACCCCCCACTGTACCTCAACCCAGCACCACAGAGCCTTTTCTCCTCCTCATCTGGCTCCCTCCCCAAGCTCTTCTGCAATCCCCCACACTTTCAACAACTCTCCTTACCTCTCCCCTCCTCCCTTGTTCTACCCCCTCCCCCTCCCCTGCACCCAAAGCCTCCTCTGCTCCCTCTTCATTAACAGTGACAGATCTTTCCATACAGGTTGCTACTGACAAACCAGACAATCTGCCTCACAGAAACTTTCCTCTCTCAAGACATCTCTGACTCCCAAGTACATCTCCCTCCTCCGGTATGACAGACCTGAGGCTCGTCCTGGTGGAGGAGTTGCTCTCTTCATCAAAGACTTCATTCCTCACTCTCCATGCACTGCCCTCACTCCCCAACACCCCCAGGAATACCTCTGACTACCGCTTCCCCTCCACTCCCACCGCATGTTTATATATGTACTGTTCCGTCCACCAAACAGTAATGACTCCATTTACACCTCACAATCTGAAAACATGGACCAACTTCTATCCTCTCATCTGAACTCTCTCTTCCGCATATGGGATGACTTGAATTGTCATCATGCCAGTTGGCGGGGTGTGGGTACCTCTCTCACCTGTCATGGCACTTCAACAAAAGACTTCTGCGACTCATTGGGACTGACTCGATCAGTCAACTTCCCGACCCGGATCTCAACCAATGGGACTCCATCTCTTCTGGATCTGATTTGGACAAATTTCCCTGAAAATATCTGCTGTTCTTTCTCCGCTCCAATCGGTTCTTCTGACCATGTGCTTGTCAAAGGAAACATCTCTCTGGCTGTCATCAGAGATCCACCTCAGCGCCATCGAGTCTGGCATTTTACTCAGGCAGGGTCTCCAAGCAGCCAACAAACTTCAAGACTGGTCTCCCATCGCTACTTTATCCAACATCAACTCATCCTGCGAATTCTTTCAAAGAAACTTGCTCTCCCTCATGCACAGATTTATCCCCTCTCGTCTTCAGTTGTCCTTCCCTTCCCCCGCCCTTGGTTCACTGAAGTTTGTGGCGAGGCAGTTGTCCTGAAACAACTTGCCTTTGCTTCATGGAAAGCAAACCCAACTGAGGGTAATCTCAGTTCCTTCGATAAAGCTCGGAACAAGTGTGTATCTCCCCTCAGGAGAGTCAGAAAACAATATCTTTCTCATGTCAAGTCTGAACTCAAAAACCTCTCTCCCTCCTCCATATCCTGGTGGTGTCTAATCAAATCTGTTTCTCGTGTAAGTTCCCCATTCCATCCCCTCCCTTACCTCAAAAAGGCCACACTGCTGACACCGCACGTGAAAAGGCCGAATGCCTAAACTCAGTGTTTGCATCGAAATCTTGTGTCCAAAACCCATAGGTTTCTGCACCCACCTTACCCAGTCGCACCCAACTGTCCCTGGACTCTGTGTCCTTTTCTTCAGACAAAGTGGAGAGTTTGCTGTCAAACCTCAACTCAGATTCTGCAACTGGTCCAGACGGCATCAGCTCACGTGTCCTAAAAACCTGCTCCTCTGCTCTTGCTCACACTCTCTCTGTTCTATTCACCCTCTCATTTGCTCAAGGTCATCTGCCATCTGTTTGGAAGTCAACAAACATTACCGATCTACATAAAAAAGGTGCAAAAACAGATCCCTGCAACTACAGACCAATCAGCCTTCTCCCAATCATCAACAAGGTTATGGAATCCATCATCGCTTCAGACATTAAATCCTTCCTCTTCTCCAATGACTTGATCTCCAATCATCAATTTGGTTTCAGACCAGGTAACTCTACCCTGGAGAGGCTACTTCTGCTCTCCCAACAATGGATGGAGGTACTCAATGCCAGAGATGAAATCAGAGCCACATCACGTGCTTTTGACATGGTCTGGCACCCTGACCTGCTCATCAAACTCTTCCTGTGGTATCCAAGGCCATCTCCAGTCATGGCTCCCACACTTCCTCTGCTGTCGCAGCCAACATACGGCCATAAATGGAGTTCTCTGATCCCCTCTCCCTGTCCAGGCTGGAATTCCTCAAGGCAGTGTTCTGGGCCCTGTTCTTTTTCTGGTTTTCATCAATGATCTCTCCGACTCTCTGGAAAATCCACTTTATCTCTTTGCTGATGACTCCACCCTCTGCCGTACCATCTGTCATCCCTCAGACCGGCAAGCCGCAGCCTCTTCGCTCTCAACAGATCTGGATAAAATTACAAACTGGTCCAACACGTGGAACATGTCTTTCAATCCGGACAAATCTCAAACTCTCAGGATGTCTCTCTGAAAGGAACGTTTAGAACCCCCCCCCCCATCTACTTTCTCAACAACCCTCTGGAAGAAGTGCTTTCATTCAAGCTTCTGGGTCTCACTATTATTCCTGGGAAAGCCACATTTCCAATCTGGCCTCCAAAGCCAGTCACCGACTGGGAATCCTCCATCGTGCAAAGTCTTTCTGCAGCCAACTTGAACTTCTGACCACATACAAAGAAGCTTTCTTCCACAGCCTGATGGAGTACTGCTCTCTCCGCTGGACTGGTGCTCCTGCCTCTCACCTTTCTTGGCTTCACGCTGTGGAAACCAAGGCATTTCGGATCATTGGTATCTCCCGCGATGAGGCTGAGTCTTTGGGCCTCTCACTCTCTCACTGCAGGCAGGTCGGTGGTCTTTCTGTCTTCTACAGTATCCTCTCCGGTCTCGCCCCCCCCCCCGCTCTGTCTGCGATATGTCCCCACCATATTTCCACAGGGCGCTCAAGGTCCGCCAACAACCCCCTTCTGCTAAAACTACCAAAAACACGAAGCACTGCTCATCTTCACTCTTTCATTCCTCTTTTCCACACCTTTGGAATAAACTACCACACTCTCTTCAATACCACTCTTCCCTCCAGGCATTCAAAACAGCTGTTCGCCACCATCTCTCATTTTCCCCCATCCAAAACCTCGATCTTTTCTTCTCCCGTCAATTCACCTCAAACCCACCTCCTTCAAATTCCCTGCTTTCCTTCCTGAAAGTCCCTGTAATGTCCACCTTTTATACCACATGTTCCCCACCACATCCCTCTCCCTTCCACAGATCTCCTAATGTCTGTTCCCTACTGTTTTTGTCCTTCCCTCTCCCCATACTCCCCTTGCTGTGCGTTGTGTGTTAACTCTCATCCAAGCCTAGAAAATGTATACAAAAATAAATAAATAAATAAATAAATAAACACCATAGTTGAGGGCCATTTAGCATTATTCCTGTTTTTGTTGTGGATGCAATCGATTACAGGTTTGGCACCATCATTGATTCAGAATTTTAATGCCACCACAGTCAAAGGCTGGATACATGTTTTCTGTTTATACATAATCAGTTTTTAGGTTATCCCTCTGAAATAACCTCATCGAGTGGGTCCCGGTGTCCGGCCGTCCATTGGTACAAACGTACTACGTTAACATTCGACAAAAATATCTTCTCACAAACTACCTGACCAATATCGACCAAATTTGGTATGATGCACCAAGACAGCAAGGTCTCATGGGGTTGTAATCCCTATCTGGATGCACCCCTATAAAGTTGGAGAAAGGGTGGTTTTGCCCCAAATATTGGAATTTTATTCAAAAATATTTTTCTCAGAAACCACCAGGCTGTTCCAGACTAAACTTACGAGGCATCGGGACCATGCCCGAACCTTAAGTTGTGCTCATGGCCGTATCTCCCCCAGAAAGGCGGCCATGCACCCCTCCTCCCTAACCCCCACCACAATCCCTCATTTTCACTTAAACATCTTCTCCACAACTACCTGAGCAATTAACAAAATTTGGTACAATGAATCGGGAAAGGTCTCATGGGTTGTACTCCCCATCCTGATCTGCCCATTTAAGGAAGGTTTTGCAACAAATATTGATATTTCATTCAAAAATATTCTAAGAAAAACAACAACCAGATCCAGACCAAACTGGCCATGCCCTAACCTAAAGTTGTCCTCCCCATGGCCATTTCTCCTCTTGAAAGGGGGTCACGACTTCCCTCCCCTAATCCTTCATATTCACTGAAACATGTTTTCCTCACAGACTACATGACTGGTATGGACCAAATTTGCTACGATACATCAGAAAAGCAAGGTTTCATCAGAACAGTAAGCTCCCCATCCAGATCCTCCCCCAATTAGAGACTGAAAAGGGCAGTTTCACCTCAAAATCAGGTAACTCATTTCAAAATCTTCTCAGAAACTGGCAGCCAGATGCAGACCAAACTCTTCATGAAACACAAGGACCATGCCGTTAACTGAAGTTGTGCTCCCCATGACCGTTCCACTTCAGGAAGGGGAGCTTATGACCCCTTTCCCCTAATCCCACATTTTCACCTCGTCTGTTGGGGAAATAACCGTCAGTCCCCCACGGGGATATTTATTTTTGAGTATGACAACTTGAGAACCACTGCAGGGATTTCAAACTTGGCACAAGTATGGACCATAATAAAAAGATAGCCAATTTGATTTGGGGTTCAGAGTCAAAGGTCAAAGGCAATGTGGCCTTTAATTGCAAAAATATTTAAGGCAATAACTTGGAAACAGCTGAAGGGATTTCAACCAAAATTGGCAAAAATTATTGGATGCAATAAAATGATGAACAATTTCGATTTTGGGTTCAAAGGTCAAAGGTTATGTGGCCTTGAATTGAAAAGCATTTTTACCACAATGGCCTGTGAACCGCTGAAGGAATTTCAACCAAACTTGGCATTGGTAAAGACTGCAATACAAAGATAAATAGATTTCATTCCATTATAGGTTCAAAAGGTCAAAGTTGATGTCCTTTACTCGAATATCATTTTGCAGACCATTATTAGTAAGAAGCATCTGACGTCTCTTTTATTTCTCCACTTCCCTCACTCCATAAAAGCTCTCCAATCATGTGACCTTTCATCAAGGTAAAATGTAACAGCGGGTGGAGGCATATCCACCGACGTATGTCCATCAAATTAGATTAACTCGTTTACCACCACAATAAAACCTCGCTTCTTGTAACCATTTGTAAATCAGTTTGATTGCCCTTGTAAGACTGCCTGACAGTGGTTTCAAACTGCATTATCTACCTGCGATGATGAACCTTATGTTACAAGGAAAGCGTGCATGCATGCACGCACATCTCATTTGGAAATATACAGACACAAGAAAATTTAAAGATCTTCAGCTCAACCTTTGACCTGCCTGATTAATTGCCTAGGTCTTTAAACAACCAGTGCAATAAAGAAATTACATTATGAGACTGGGCCAGCAATGGTGCTGTCAAAAATGGACAATTATCTCCTCATTTGCTCAACTTTTCCAAAGGTGAGAGAAAATATGACCCGTACAAAATCTTCTCGACACGTGCCAGGCTCCATCTGGAATGCCTAACGAGGTAGCGGCTCCAATTAAGATGTCTCACGCTTCATGCAGCAAGTAAAACCTTGTGCTTACAGAACATCCATCAAAGTTACTCGATGAGCAAACCATCAAGTCATTAATTTCCAACCAAAAGTCCAGACTTTCTTACTCACTAATACTCGACATTCCAAACTGAGCCATAAAACCACATCAGCTAAAACAATGAGATATTTGATTTACCCAGGAAGTAATCACTTTCCTATAAACTTAAACTTTTGTAGAGCATTCCTGTAAGGCCACCAGTTTCTCTAAAGCTGACTTACCATGCACATTCAAGCCAGCATTGCTAACAGGCTCCACACGGCATCACCTCTGTCGGTAGCTGATAAAAGCATCAAAGTGCATTACTCGTTTTAACAAAAAGCATGCTCTTCTGGAGAATGATGCAAGAGCCTCGTTCCAAAGCAAAGCCCCAGAAGTCATATTGTTTCAGTAATACCCTGTGAATTTCAGGCAAAAACATCCTGACCTATGGTTTTCAGTTCCAAAACTTCAACAATCTTAAAAAAGCTTTAAAGTCCTGAGCATTTCGTTATCAAGACATTCCATGGAATGCTTCCAGTGAGTTTTGCCCATTTCTATTCCAATTTTGCCTTTCAGTCATGCCGCATTAGTTGAGCGATCAGAGCTCCTTTTCTTCCTTGTAACCAACAGGATTTCCAGTTTTAATCCGGTTCTGATTTAATGCCCACGATGGCGGATCTGCATACCACCTCGTTAACTTGCGTATCCAGAAACTGGCATGAAGAAGAAGAAGCAAATATAATTTGAGACGTCACAGCAAATTATGGTTCATAGGCTATGGTAACAAACTGATATATAGTTGTACCAGTTATTTCATATGGCAACCTCCTGTAATTTCCTACTGAGTTTCAAGCCGATTTTCAGATTCTGTACCTCATGATCCATCTTTTATCATGGTCTTACAGCAGCGTCTTCAAAACAAATGCAATCACCATCCTCTCAATGGGGTTTGGTTTAGGGTCAATATCATTGTTAAAACAAAAGGTGAATGCACGTTCATTGCATCAAATTGATGCCAAAGAAAACCATATCCAGAGGGCAAAATACAACATATCAACATTCGACTGAAAACAGTTCCACTTAAAAGCTTAAAAAACTAGTCCTGGCTCGGGGGGGGGGGGGGAGTTTGTGTGCATGACACTTTCAGAGAGGTAGTTTAAATTTTCTTGTTTTCTCCAACTAGGATTTTTTGTCGGGCGCCAAGTGGCTAAAATGACGGTATTGGCGATTCATTGAATAAATCATTATTAGGCACTAACAAATTATGAATTTTGATTTATTTTGGTTGTTTAGGTTGGACTAACAACTTCCTCGTAAGAACAACCTTGGTTCACAGGACGAAATTGCCATATTTTACTCAATTTTAGCCGAAAATTGCTTTCACTTTGAAAGTAGCTCTACGTTCGATGGCTTCTCAATCACCCAATATTGTACATAGAGTAACCAAAATTGGCCAAAAGTTTCTTCATTAAGTGCTCTGAGCAATCCATTTTTCATATTGATACCTCAGGGCTCTGAATGACGTCGATGGGGTCCATTGTAACGCAAAAACACTCTTCCACGAAATAGCTGCTTCTGGGGCATTTCCTCAAAATGATCATATCTCCTAAAGTGAGTGTCATAGGAAGTTGATCTTTGTGTCTATTGTGGAGGTTTTTGATACCAGGAATTGATTGTTGGGATTTTTAGAGTTGACCAAATTGGAATGATTCTAAGATTCTTGCCTGTCCTGCCTTATCCGATCACTGAATATGCAACTGTTTATTCTGCAATGAATTTCATGGCAATTGGTTCACAATTGCCATGAAATTAAAAGAGAAATCTCAACATATTGTGATGAAGCAGTACATATCAAAACTAGGTCGACTGTAAATGAGAACTTCCACTTCTGGACTCAATTCCTCCGCATGATGGATGTGATACATGATCTCTTGAGAGCTGATCACGAGGGGATGTGGGAGTTTCATCTTTATGCTGTGCACCATGCTCTCTGTGTGTTACCTGCATTTGATTCTACCAACTACCTGCGCTGGTGCTCTGTCTACTTGGAAGACATGTGACATCTGCCTCAAACGGAACCATCAGTGTACCAGAACTTCTCAAATGGGAATTTTTCTATCGAGGACAAACTTGGCCACTTCACTGCCGTTGGTGGTGACCAGAAACGAGAGCAGAGTATCAACCTCTCATCTAAATGCAGTTACAGAATCATCAGGCATGCCATGCAGAAACAGTACGTGGCTAAATGGAACCTGATTTACCATGAAATTATGGCAGTAAAGAATCTGCATTGTGAATACGCTGGTGTGATGGAGAGCACACACGAGTCGTGAAACCACCATGAGTCATCCCAAGCCACGACAACCCACAGAGACTCCCATATCCAAGCAATGATCAAATTCAATGAGAAGGGCTCACCCACCCTGTCTCCAAACACTTCCCCAACACTACAAAATTTTGTGATAAAAGAGATCATGGAAAAAGACATCAGAAATAACATGCTGAATGCCTTTGCAAAAGGACAGGAAAAGTACCTGACATTTCAGCTCAAAAGATTTGTCCAGAAAAGTACAAGACTCAGTGAGACCATTCACCAAATTAATCTCAAATCAATGAAAACTATCAAAAATAAGCCACAGAAGACAATCGAGAAGGCATTGAAAGAGGTTGATATTGCGGAGAAAACCATTGAAATCGCCTGTGATCATGGCCTCACCACAAAGGACTTTTTGAAAAATGTCACGCCCTCCCCGCTCCTGTTCAAGAATGAC